>NC_089826.1:5650535-5748035 GCF_035046505.1 Tiliqua scincoides
CTTCCGTTCTGGAATCTTCTAGGGCAGTGGTTCTCAAACTTTTAGAACCGGGACCCACTTTTTAGAATGAGAATCTGCCAGGACCCACCGGAAGTGATGTCATGACTGGAAGTGACATCATCAAACAGTAATTTCCTGGACAACAGACCTGGTCTTTGTCCTGAACCCTTGATAAATAACTTGAAGCAGGAAGGAATGGTGAAGACCCACAGGGCATTCTGAAGGCTACAGGGGGGTCTTTGAATTTAAGCTAGTCCTGACCCAAATACATTCAGCTAAATAAATTTTGCCAAATGTATTGGGATCAGTCACTAGGGTTTGTACAACCCAGGGCAGGAGGCCAGTGTGTCAGCCTTATGATGGACCTCTTCCCATATAGTAGGTAGGGCAACACCCCAGGCAGTGGGTGTGGTGATATATCGTTGCCCTGCCCCACTGATTTATATTTTTTGGCTTTAACTTTTGATAGAATGGTGATAGTTCAACGTGGGCTTTTCCACTGCATTCTGCATGAAACTGCACACTGATATATAGCATGATGGTATTATTAAAAAATACCAAGACTGAAAATATTTTTGCTATTAGTGGTGTCACCTTCCCTGTGCATATCACCTGGTGTGCCCCCCCCCCCACACACACACACCCCGCGCCCCCATGTGACACCACTGATTGGATTTGGGAAAGTTCAGCCACCTTAAACCTTTGCAGTCGGCTCTCAAGGTCATCTGAAATTCTGAAAATAGTTTTATTAGGTTTGAGAGACTCGCATTCGCTAGAAGATCCTGGTATTCCTGGAAATGAGGGCACCATCGTGATGAGGTGTTCTTCATGGGGGCATGATTGAGATGTACAGAATTATGCAGGGGACAGAATGGATAAAGGGATGTTCATTTCTCCTTAACACCACATCCGAAGCAGGAAACTTTCACTAAAATGTTTCAGCCTGTGATTAATCTGTGGAACTCCTTGCCACAGGATGTGGTGATGGCATCTGGCCTAGATGCCTTTCAAAGGGGATTGGACAGATTTCTGGAGGAGAAGTCCATCACAGGTTAAAAGCCATGATGGGTATATACATGGTTTAAGAAGTAGGCCACCTCAGAATGCCAAGGGAGTGGCACCAGGATGCAGGTATCTTATTGTCTTGTGTGCTTCTTGAGACATCTGATGGGCCACTGTGAGATGGAGGAAGGTGGACTAGATGGGCCTTTGGCTTGATCCAGCATGGCTCTTCTTATGTTCTTAATGTATGTGGAAGCTATTGTCTGTTTAACAAGGGCTATGTACTTTATTTCTGAAAGGGATGGTTGGGATCCAGAGCTGTGATGTTGTTTCTGCCTATGCGCAGGCAATGTTTGGTCTACCCTTTCCCTCCAACAGCCCCCACGCCCTCCAAGGCAACCCATCAGGATCGAGGGACCATCTGGAGTGACATTTGACTTAGCTTGAGGGCCTGCAACTGGAAGCAAGAGTTGGCAACGTTTCAGAAGGCCCTTTGGTGCGCACATGGCATGCGTTGGAACTCAGCCATGATGTCTATTCATGGAGGTGGGGGGAAGGCTACAGAGATATCTGGTTATTAATGTCTCCCCTGTAATTTGTGCACAGCCTTTGCTTCAGTGAGTCTCATCAGAGCACAGCCCCAAAGGTGTTTATGCATCTGGTTTTTTGTTCAGCCAGACCTATTTTTGCTCCATTTCTCCTCCCGTCATTTGTATATTAATCCATGTGAAGCCTGAATATCAGATGACTCCTTGCTGTGAGCGCTTTGCATAAAACGGAGCATCAGAAAACGAGGAGCTAGGAAGAGAGAGAGATGGACACGGAAGGAATCGGGAGAGGGAGGATAAAGGCAACAGCTTGCCCCCTGGAGTCGGAAGTCTGTGCTCACAGATGTCCCAAATTCTGAGATCAGAATGCGCTATTCAAATCAAGGAGCCCTGCCAGTCAACTTGCGACTGAAGCCAAATGTGCAAAGCGATCGGGCGTTTCTCCTTGAATCACAGACCCAAAGAATGTCGAGAACAAAGATTTGATCAGAGCAGAGGCAAATTCACCGCCCCATTTGCAGGTTGACAATTTGGGGACTATTTTTGCAAAATGGAATCTTGAAGGAGACTACAAGAGCTTCTAAATTTCTCAAGGGGTGGTGGTGGTTGCATAGTCCTCTCTTTATTTAAAGGAATGCAAATACTGTACCTATTTAATAGCTAAGGGTCCAATCCTATCCAACTTTCCAGCACCGGTGCAGCCTCAAACGCAGCCCCAAGGTAAGGGAACAAATGTTCCCATACCTTGAGGAGGCCTCTATGACTACCTCCCCATCACAGGAAGCAGTGCATACCCCATTGGCACAGCAGCACCGGCACCGGAAAATTGGATAGGATTGGGCCCTAAGGCCTTTCCAAAATTCACCACCCATTTGCAGATGGTCCTTTTGGGATCCATCTTAGTTATTTTTCAGTGGGTTGAAATTCTCTGGAAAGTTCATGGGGGAAGGATGACCTTTAGTGGTCATTTAAACACTTTTGTCTTACAGTCCAATCCTATGCAGGCTGGAGCACACCAGCCGGAGAGCTTTGCGACAGCAGTGCGGAATTCTGCTGTCGCAAAATGGCCACTGACAGGACGCGGAGGACTCTGTCAGTGGCCATTTTGGGAGCCCTGCTTCAGGAGATGGCGGCGCTGCCCGTCTGTCGCTGGAACCTTCTGCGGCCACCACCGCAGGTAAGGTGGGGAGGGGCAAAACGACGGGGAGTTGGGAGGAATGGCGTAGGAAGGTTGCAGAAGGGGGTGGGTCCAGTGGCGATATCACGTGCCGGACACTATCCCCTCCACAAGTGGCATCCCCCTCTTTCTCTCCTTGGACATGCGCCAGCCACAAAGCTGGTCCAAGAAGACCCATTGCGGAGTGGGAGGCTTATGGAGGGGTAAGGGAATTTAAGTGTCCTTTCTCCTCCGAAGCCTCGTGATCTGCTCCTCCCCACTGGGTACAGCATGCTCCTTTTAAGAACATAAGAACAGCCCCACTGGATCAGGCCATAGGCCCATCTAGTCCAGCTTCCTGTATCTCACAGCGGCCCACCAAATGCCCCAGGGAGCACACCAGATAACAAGAGACCTGCAAGGCTTCCTGGGAATTGTAGTTAAGAACATAAGAACAGCCCCACTGGCTCAGGCCAAAGGCCCATCTAGTCCAGCTTCCTGTATCTCACAGCGGCCCACCAAATGCCCCAGGGAGCACACCAGATAACAAGAGACCTGCAAGGCTTCCTGGGAATTGTAGTTAAGAACATAAGAACAGCCCCACTGGATCAGGCCAAAGGCCCATCTAGTCCAGCTTCCTGTATCTCACAGCGGCCCACCAAATGCCCCAGGGAGCACACCAGATAACAAGAGACCTGCAAGGCCTCCTGGGAATTGTAGTTAAGAACATAAGAACAGCCCCACTGGATCAGGCCAAAGGCCCATCTAGTCCAGCTTCCTGTATCTCACAGTGGCCCACCAAATGCCCCAGGGAGCACACCGGATAACAAGAGACCTGCAAGGCCTCCTGGGAATTGTAGTTAAGAACATAAGAACAGCCCCACTGGATCAGGCCATAGGCCCACCTAGTCCTGCTTCCTGTATCTCACAGCAGCCCACCAAATGCCCCAGGGAGCACACCAGATAACAAGAGACCTGCAAGGCTTCCTGGGAATTGTAGTTAAGAACATAAGAACAGCCCCACTGGATCAGGCCAAAGGCCCATCTAGTCCAGCTTCCTGTATCTCACAGCGGCCCACCAAATGCCCCAGGGAGCACACCAGATAACAAGAGACCTGCAAGGCTTCCTGGGAATTGTAGTTAAGAACATAAGAACAGCCCCACTGGATCAGGCCATAGGCCCATCTAGTCCAGCTTCCTGTATCTCACAGCGGCCCACCAAATGCCCCAGGGAGCACGCCAGATAACAAGAGACCTCATCCTGGTGCCCTCCCTTGCATCTGGCATTTTCAGTGCTCCTGCACTGGTGGGGGGGGAGAGGACTGGGCTCTGTTCCTTTGAAGTATAAAGCAACCATGCCCTCCACTGCCTGCCCAAGGATGGCAACTTCATTTTTTAGTTCCTTGTAGTGAGACTGTCCTAAACTGCATTTAATGGAGATATTGCAACTGAAAAATATATATATGTATACTTGACATTCTTGCATTCTTGGCATCACCTGGCAGGACAAAGTTCCAAACAACACAGTCCTGGAACGTGCTGGAATCCCTAGCATGTATGCACTGCTGAAACAGAGACGCCTGCGTTGGCTCGGTCATGTCGTGAGAATGGATGATGGCCGGATCCCAAAGGATCTCCTCTATGGAGAACTTGTGCAAGGAAAGCGCCCTACAGGTAGACCACAGCTGCGATACAAGGACATCTGCAAGAGGGATCTGAAGGCCTTAGGAGTGGACCTCAACAGGTGGGAAACCCTGGCCTCTGAGCGGCCCGCTTGGAGGCAGGCTGTGCAGCATGGCCTTTCCCAGTTTGAAGAGACACTTGGCCAACAGGTTGAGGCAAAGAGGCAAAGAAGGAAGGCCCATAGCCAGGCAGACAGACCAGGGACAGACTGCACTTGCTCCCGCTGTGGAAGGGATTGTCACTCCTGAATCGGCCTTTTCAGCCATACTAGACACTGTTCCAGAACCACCTTTCAGAGCGCGATGCCATAGTCTTTCGAGACTGAAGGTTGCCAACACACATACTTGACATCAGTGGACCATCATGAAGTGCCCTTCTGTGGCTTTGCCATGAAGCAGCTGTAAAGGCTGACAGGAACATCTGAGTGCCCACCATCAGTTGCTTAGTATGCAGCCATCACTGCCGAAAGCCCAAGAAATGAAAGTGTCCTGTTCTTCTTTGGCAGAACCTGTGCTTATTGCTTTCCAACAAACCTTGCCTCTGGTCCTATCACTGGGCCTGCTCAAGGAGAGCGAGCTGTCTCTGAGCATGGTAAGCGATTTAATTTTTTTTGGGGTGGGAATCAAGATTCATAATGAAAAGAACTATCTCAGCCTGATTTCCGTGCGTGGCGCCAAATGCAATACAATTTCAGAGCCTTCTGTGCAACTGGTTTATTTTCCCCTCCACCAGAGAAATGTATATTATTTGTCATATTTTTATCTCTTTTCCCATCATCCCCCCCCCGAGATAACCATATTATTTTGCAAGAGACGAGTCCAGCTTACAACAGAAATCATTTATACCGCTTGAAATAGTTCACATCCTTGTTGTGATGTGATGTCCCTTTCGGAGCCTCTGGTTTGCTCCCACCACCTGGAATAGTTCCAAAGGGGAGGCGGAGGGGCTCCTTGCACGCTGCAGTGAGGTTCCTTGTCAGTGCTTTGCACCCCCCCCCACCAGCTATGCCACTGCCAGGATGTCAGAATCAGAATTTGGACATGGTAGAACCATAATAGGTTTAAAAAAGGTAAATGTTTCCCCTGCACACTCGTGTCTGACTCTAGGGCAGTAATTTTCAACCTTTTTCACATCATGGCACACTTTGTTATTGGCATCCTTCAGTCTCGGAAGACTATGGTGTCACTCTCTGAATGGTGGTTCTGGAACAGAGTGTCCTCTCCAGTGCGCGAAGCCTAGGTAAAGTAGGTATGGAGGATAGGCTGTTACCCTTGCAGCAAATCCCCCCTCTCCACGTCGCTGAAATGGTCCAATGGAAAGGCAGAGGCCAATACGGTTGGTTCCAGCGGCGTCGCAGGAGTTGCCAGAACGTGACTGTGTTCAGCCATGAACTGCCTCAGGGACTCCGGCTCCGGATTTTGCCTCGAGGTTGACTCCTGAAGCCTTTTCCATAACTGGATGTAGCCACAAGGTAGTGGAGGTTTGGGATCAGAGTTTTCCTTCTCTCGGATGAGCTGCCTTCCCAGGCTAACGAGTCCCATCTACCCGGTGGCTGTTTAGTCGCCTCTTACGACAAGTACAGCCAAACTGAGGGCCTATTCTTATCCCCAGCCCCCAGGGGCTCATGGCACACTGACAAGGCACTAAAATGGTCAAGGCACACCACCAGGTTTTTGACAATTGACAAGGCACACCGTGCTGCCAGTGGGGGGGGTGTGTCACATCTCCCATTGGCCCTATTAATAAATGACCTTCCCCCAAATTCCTGTGGAACACCTGTGGACCACTTGTGGCACACCAGTGTGCCACGGCACAGTGGTTGAAAATGGCTGCTCTAGGGGGCAGCGCTCATCTCTGTCTCCAAGCTGAGGGAGCCAGCGTTGTCCAAAGACACCTTCCATGGTCATGTGGCCAACTTGACTAAAAGCCAAAGTGCATAGAACGCTGTTACCTTCCCACCAAAGTGGTACCTATTTATCTACTTGCATTTACATGCTTTCAAACTGCTAGGTTGGCAGGAGCCAAAGGCAAATAACAGGAGCTCACCCTGTCTCAAACTCCTGGGCTGCCAACCTTCCAGCTGACAGTCCAGCATCTTTAACCGCTCAGCCACTTTGCCTAGGTGGCCATAATATTTGTGTTTCCCCCAAAATTTAGAAACAACTTTAGGCAGAACTAAAAAAGTGTCCCAAAACCCACTAAAATACTTTGTTTTTTTTCCTCTGGAGCTCTTGCCAGAATGAAGGGCCAGTCATTATTTATGAATATATTCCTCTGAAAGTTGTGGGTTTATTTTTTATTTAGCCTGCCCAAGGATCTCTAACCCCAGTCAAACTTTAATCAGCATCTGTCACACCACCAGCATGAAAGATGGGATTAAGGTGTGTTGCTTGTTAGTAGCACACTTCACAGTCTCTCTGTGTTGCGTGGCCTGCAGGCTTGGGTACCTTGGGCTGCAATTTCACAAGTCGAGTCATGTGGGGCCTGCTGCGGACTTTGATGGGGGATCTCAAAGTAGAGGCCCAGGTGATGAAGGGGAAAAAAACAAGCCTTTGGAAGTCATTATGAAGCACTCTGCTTTAGAGAGTCACTACTGTATGTATATCATCGTGAAGTCAAGGCTAGAGGCGTTAAAAGAAGGAAAAGGGGAACACAGATGAGACAGAGCAGACAATGGTGGACTCCTGGAAAATGTGCATGGCAGGATCCATGCCCTTCTCCGTGCCCAAAGAGCACATTTGGAGCGGTACAAGTGTCGGTGGGAGGGGCAATTTTGTGGCATTTTCCTCATGCCTCATGCAAGAGCTGTCACATGGACATGTTGGGAAACCAAAGCGGGGAGCAATATACCCCCCTGGCCCCAGCATAGCTATGCCCCTGGTCAGAACATTGGTCCGTCTAGACCGGTGGTTCCCAAACTGTGGGTCAGGGCTCGCCAGTGGGTCACAACCTGATTTTTGGTGGGTTGCGAAAGTGACAAGGAAAATGTGTTGAGCCCTATAGAAGGTTTATCAATGGGTAGTCAAGTGCGCTTCAGCTATCATCAAAGGCCGTGCAAAAAGGAACACCACATCACTACAATGGTCCTGTTCCAATGAATGTGGAACTCAGCAAATGCTCCAGAAGGCAGTTCTCCCCTCCCCTCATCATAGTTTTAGCAACAGAACCCATTTTTTTAAAATGACACTCTATCAGGACCCACCTAGATTTATGAGACTAAAAAGGGGGAACAAAAAGTTTCACCTTACTAACTACTCGAGTCTCTGTTTTTACTATCCCGGGGAGGCATCTTCTGGAGTGTTTTTTGAGCTCCAAGTCCATTGGATTGGGACCATTCTGGTGGCTTTGCCCCTTTGCCTGGCTTTTGATATGAACTATTCATGAGTAAATGCACATATGTGGCTCAGTTTCGCTTTTCATAGGGTTCAATACATTTTTCTTATCAGCTTGGGGGAGGGCTCGACAACTTCCTTCTCAAGTGTTCTTTCGGCCCTAAGTTCATCGGATCGAGACCGCTCTGGTGGTTTTGTGTTCCACTTGACCTGCCCTTTGAAGAAGCACGGTCGCCTACACACGAGTAAACACAGCACGTGCGGCTCGGTTTCACTTTCTGCAGAGCTCAATACATTTTCCTTGTCGGCTCATAGCTTGTCGGTTTCACGACCTGCTAACATCAGGTCGTGACCCCCCCGGTGGGTCCCGACCCACAGTTTGGGAAATACTGCATCGTTGTATTTGACAGTCCACAGTGAATTCATCATTCTTGCAGGATTCTGGAATTTTTCACAAGGTACCGGAGAGGCAGTTTCATATTATCCCTTCCTAAGAATCCACTTATCACCAAACTGACAATCCCTTGTGAATCGGCTATGAATTTGGCCAATAATTCCCTCTTCCAATTTCTTCCTCCTCTTCATCAAAACTCACTTTATCTTATCCCTGCAAGGAAATTGCCTTTGTGCATTGCATCGAAGCACAGGACATTTACATCATTAACTTTTCTATTTGTTCATGTTCAATTGCTTTAGCCGTGGCTGGTGCAGGATTAATGTAAAGATGATGAAGAAAAACCAACCTGAGGAACACTGAGCCAGTCTGTTATCTTATCATAGTGGTCTTTCTCCTTTCCTTCCACCTGATAGGAATCTGCTGGGACCCCATCTAGCAACTCTTGAGCTGGACACTGGTGCCCCCTGTAGGCAACCAACTGAAGTGGCAGAGAAGGAGGAAAGGGGGCAATATTGTCTTCTTAGGACCAGCATGTCTCCATCCCTCGCAGCAGCCTTCCTAACTGAACCTGGCAATTTTAGATTGTGAGATCCTTGGAGACAAAGAATTATTGAATGGATTATTTTACTAGATAAACTTGCTTGTGAACTACTCCTGTTGAAAAGTGGTATAATAATTGTGTTGGCAACCTTCAGTCTCGAAAGACTCTGGTATCGTGCTCTGAATAGTGGTTCTGGAACAGTGTCTAGTGTGGCTGAAAAGGCCGATTCGGGAGTGACAATCCCTTCCACACCGGGAGCAAGTGCAGTCTGTCCCTGGTCTGTCTCCCTGGCTATGGGCCTTCCTTCTTTGCCTCTTTGCCTCAGTCTGTTGGCCAAGTGTCTCTTCAAACTGGGAAAGGCCATGCTGCACAGCCATTTATCACTATATTGCAACAGAAAAGTTGGGAAGAGAAGGGTGCTTAACCCCATTTTTTGCATGCTGCTCCTCTGAGGGTAGTTATCCATCATCTCCTTCCCACACAGAGAAGTTACCTCAAAGAAGCACCCATTCCCACATCCTCTCTGCAAACAAAAAAAAAAATTCCCTCCTAACCAGTGGTGTACCCATGGGCTGTTTATGGCCACCTGGGCACACAACCTGCCCCTTGACCCAATCGGTTGGGTTGGAATGTCCAGTCAACTGTCACATGCCAGTCTCAGTCAATGGGGCCGGCTTGGATCTATTGCCTTTGCTGGATTGGGATAATGAGGACAAATCATCCTTTAACTGACCTGTCAGCTATGCTAAACAGTCTTCAGCAATGGCACTGAATTCAAAGTGTCTGAGGGAAACGTCCCAGGACCATGGCTACTTCAGCAGGAGGTCCCAACAGCCCATTTTGGGATACTGAGGCATCACAGAAGCTTCAGGGATTTAAAAATGTTCCCAAAATAGGGGGAAATTAGCAAAAAAAAATACAGGGAAATTGGGGATTTTCACCACACACCCTCACTATTGTAGAAGTGCCCTCCAAGAGAGACCTATTCCAGACTTTCAGTTTAAATGAATAAACTGAACATTTTGTTTGGCAAAAACTTTCTAGATTAGCCCTCTTTTTTAATATTATTTGTTGTTTATAGCTATCATTTTAACTATGTTTCAGATTGTTGGATTTCTTGAGAAAGTGACCTGAAGGTTGAATAAATACGTGAAATAAATAAATGAGACCTCCAGGTATAGAGGCAGGATTTGCTTTCATGACCTATTTGTTTTGATGCATTTGATTGATCACTGTGGGCATCAGGATGCTGAACTAGAGGGGCCTTTGGCAGTATGGGGTGCGGACTGCACAGGTGTAGTCCTTGGGGTGTGTGCGTGTATGTGAGATACCACCAGCAGCCAAAATTGTGAAAATTTTGGTATTTTTGAATAATACCATCATGTTATATATCATTTGATGGGTAATTTAGTGCAGAATGCAATGAAACAAACTGCATTGAAATAGCTGTATTCTATCAAAAGTTATAGCCAAATAACCAGAAAAGGAAAAACACAACTGCCTTATGTAACAAGAAGGGGATTTTCTTCACTCCAAACTGACCAATGAGACTGATTGTTCTGAGAGCCAATGAGGTATTATTATGCTGCAGCAGGGAACCAATAAGGTGTTAGCATGTTAGCTCCCTTTTCCATGTATCAGAGCTGATACTATAACTCTTATTCAGAGGTGTGAGTGTCATCAAGGTGGCTGCTGAATTCTTTTGGGGGTTACTGATTTGTTGGGTGGCCTGCACTGTTATATATTACAATAAATGATTGAAGTTAATAGGGGGTGGCACCAACTTTAGCAATGCCACTGCCTTTAGGCTGTGTGTATGATGCTGTGATTCATTTTGTGTAGTCTGGTACGGGAGGAGGTCCAACACGAGGGCGAGGCAATGAGCTCTTGCAATGGGTGACACAAACTTCAGGACACCTGTGGCCTTTGCTCAGGAAGGACTCTTCTCTTGTTCTTACAGGCAACTTTCTGAAACAGAAACACTGGACCAAAACAGAGCCCTTGAGAGTCAGTTTACAGAATAGAAAACACCAACCAGGCCTTCCTTCTCTCTTTTCAGTGCAAAGATGGTTCCTGCATGTGTGTACTTGTCTTCTTTTTTTTCCTCCCCTGGACCACAGTTGAGTTCATTCTTCACACCATCCCAATTGATTGGAAGCTGCTTCTTTGGATTCTGCAAACGTAGACACCATCTCCTTGGAGACCCAGTGATGCTCTTCCTCATTCCTCACCGAAAGACGGTTTCTAATGAAGTCACCAGGGCTAATAATGCTGGGACTGCATGATTACTGACTGCAGAGGAGAGCAAATTCGGAGAGAATAAAGACGTCCAAATCACAAATGTATATTTATGACAACGCCGTCCTGGAGAAAAATCATATTGATTTCATCCGACTGCATTTATAATGATTCCGAGGAGTTTGCAGTATAGGCTTCAGGGGATTGGGGCGTTTCAGGATGCAGATGGGGGGGGGGGGAATCACATGACTAAATGGACCCATGTCAGAAATTTCAGATACATCCGAGAGAAGGCTCAGCAAAGCTTATCCAAATCGACCATTTTGCATTAAATCTGCCGCTTGTTCAACCGCTCAGAGAGGCTTCAGATGCTTCTCAGCATCACAGCAGCGATCATCCAGAATTCTCATGACTTCCTCACGAGTGGGGTGGGAGAAGCAATTCAGCCTCGGAAAATGACCCTGCAGCATGCTGGATTTGATGTCTTTTTGCTGGGAGAAGGAAGAGAGGAGGGGGGCTGAGCTGGGCTGGCTGCCTCTTCCTGTCTCATTGACAGAATAGATATAAGACAGGCCACCTCTGCAAACCTAGGGAACACCTTTTCAAATTCAAAAATCAGGCGCATCATTTCAGGAGACTGCGTCAAGGGAATTTCTCTCTCCTTCCCCCCCTCTCCCTCTCCCTCCCTCCCTCTGTGTGTGTGTGTGTGAGGGGGGGGGGAATTGCAGCAAGATTTAAGAATTTGTTCTTATATATACTCAGAGCTAAATTTTCCCCCAGAGCATCACTTTAAAAAAATCAAGATGAGATAAGATTCAACATAAGCAGATACACAGATCAACTTGGCATGAGAACCTGAGAACCCCTGACATCCCCAGGCGGAGACATGCTTTACCAGACATATTTAGGAACACGCTTAATTGCATGCATGCAGGGGAGCCAATGGTGGGCAGAGACCTGGGGGAATTGGCTTGCGGCAGCTGCATCTCTGATCTTTCAGGGTTGGTTGGTTGGCAACCCTCAGTCTCGAAAGACTCTGGTATAAGCCTACAGCACCTGGTATTCCCAGGCGGTCTCCCAACCAAGTACTAACCAGGCCTGACCCTGCTTAGCTTCCGAGATCAGAGATGACTGTTTCCTTTGGTGCTCCATGCTCCTCAGTGCCTCAATTGTGTGCCGGGAGAGTTAGAACAGACAAAAGAAAGGATGTTAGTGGATGTCTCCTGGTTCCGGTGTACCCATGTAAAAAAAATAATATGCATGTAATTAATATGTGGAACTCCTTGCCACAGGATGTAGTGATGGTACCTAGCCTAGTTGCCTTTAAAAAATACCAGCAAGGTCCTCCCCTGCGTGGCCTGGCGAGGGACTCACTGGTTCCAGCAGGCATACTTTGCTGTGCCAGCACTAGCGCAAAGGTCTCAGCCTTTACACTAACACACCCAGCTTCTGTGCCATTGCAAAATGCTTTATGGTGCTTTTGTGATGTGCAGAGGCCAGGGTGCGAAAAACCCTGTATCTGAGTTATAGCTCCTGCCTGGGGATGGAAATTCATGGTATTAACTTTTTAAATAAAACCAATAAATGCGTCTGTGCCCCCAAAGTGTGTGCCAGAAATTAATGCCAACCAATACATTTTCAAACAGATTGTTGTACAGGCAGCATCAAATGATCAATATTTAGGCATATCAGGTTACAGTGTGTCAAAATATGAGGAAGGATTTAAGCTGGAACGTGGGAAGGGATCTAGAAAACACAGTGGTGTTTCTAGAGGGGGTTCAAAGCACTAAGTTTTGCAGGGAACCTCACCGCGCTGTGTAAGCCTGCCCTTTAGAGCCATTCTGGTACACCTCTGTTTTGCTCTAAAGGCCCAGAATGGCTCTGAAGGGAGGGGGAGGGGCTGGTTACATGATACAGTGAGGCTCCCTGCAAACTTAGTGCTTTACACCCCCTCTAGCTATGCTACTGAGAGCAGATGTTTAGAGTCTAAACATCTTCCAGAAATCAGGAACCTTTTTCAAAGCTTGTCAGCAGAGGAGCAAACTTTGATCCCCTCTGCAAAAGGGGATCATATGATTTGGTGGAAATAATAAGTGTGCAGCCATTAAGCTTCAATTGCTGCTCATGGTGATATTATAGTGTCCTTGTTAATTTTTTTTTATTAAGGTGGCACTTGAAAATGTGTGAGAAAAGGTGACTGAGTTGATCTGAGGACAAAAAGAACGAGCCATAAGAAATGAAGTACTCATTTCTGCGAGGGCCATGTTCAAGAAAGAAAAAGTGTACATTGAGCAAAAGATTCAATTAACTTCACTTTCCACATCCAGGTATTAGTCAAGTGTCAAGAATAATCACAGTTTGTCTTAGATTGAAAAAAAAAAAAAAGAGATGGGTGGTAATTGCAGGGAAATTATGTCTGATAAGATTTATGTTAGGAGCGTAACCTTCTACTCAGTTCTCAATCTGATGGGCTTGGTTCCATTAGAAGCTACCTAATTAGTGTTGAGACCGGTCATTGGTCCCACTGGCTCAACACTGTCTACACCAATTGGACTCATCTCCAGCGTTTCAGGGAGGGATCTTTCCCAGACCTACCTGAAGACGCTGCCAGTGATTGACACGGAGCATGTGATTAGTCTGTGGAACTCCTTGCCACAAGATGTGGTAATGACATCTGGTCTAGATGCCTTTAAATGGGGATTGGACAAATTTCAGGAGGAAATTTCCTGATTTTAGAAGGCCAGATGCAAGGGAGAGCACCAGGAAGCAGGTCTCTTGTTGTCTTGCATGCACCCAGAGGCATTTCGTGGGCCACTGTGAGATGCAGGAAGTTGGACTAGATGGTCCTTTGGCCTGATCCAGTGGGGTTCTTTTAGGTTCTTATGCTTTTATGGTCCTTCTGCATGCAAAGGATGTACATTCCCCTGAGCCACAGTCCTTTCCCAGAATCCTCTTGGAGCAAGGAACTTGAAGTGATCCAGGAGAGCCAACCTAAGGTCAGACATCATTCAAGGGTATTGAAAGTATGTGAAGAAGGGAGTGATGTGGACAGTTCAGTAAACAAGATGAATGCCTTCAGCAGCAGTCTTGGACAGGCTTGAGGGGACTAAGGTGACCCAGTGGGAGACAAGCAAGGAGGAGGTGGACATAGTCAAGATGACAGACAGTCAAGGTGTGAACTAGAGTTTTGCAGAGAGGGCAGTGAGGAGAGCAAATTCTTGAGACATTGTGAAGGGAGAAATGACATGACTTGGTGAGAGATTGGATGTAAAGAGAAAACAAGAGACAGAAGATCAAGTCAAGACTTCATGTCTACTCTCTGGGAAGGATAGTGACACTGTCAGTGGATAAGGAGATACAGCAGGGTGAGGAAGGCTTGGGGGGGTGAGATAAGAAGTTCAATCTTGGAGGTACTGAGCATGAAACAACGACAAAACGTCTAGGTCAGTGGTTCCCAAACTTTTTAGCACTGGGACCCACTTTTAAAAACAACGCTCTGTTGGACCCACCTAGTTTTACAAGACTAAAAAAAAGTCGCTCATTACCAGCTGCTCATGCCTCTATTCTTATTCTGTTTACTCTTGTAGGGTGGGGTGACCGTGAGTATATTTGAACTCCATGTTCATCAGAACTGGACTATTCTGGTGTAAATCTTGAGTAAATGTGCACATGCTTCTTTGTTTTGGTTTCTATAGGACTCAGTACACTTTTCCTTGTCAGCTATCAGCTTGTCAGTTTCACAACCCAACAAAAATTGGGTCATGACCCACTCGTGTGTCCTGACCCACAGTCTGGGAACCACTGCTCGAGGCTGAATTGTCAACAGCCCACTGAAGATGTGGGCCTGGATGGAAGGAGAAAGTCTATGAATAGAGTAGTAGAGTTGGGTATTGTCATTATACCAGCAGTACTAAAGCTATACGATTTGATGAGGACACCCCTTATTCCCCCAAATCATTTGGGGACGCCATTTGAGTTGCCTTATATTGACTGGTGCGGGACCCGGAATAGACAAAGATATATAATTATTTACACAGCATTTTAATTAGTCTGTGGAACTCCCTGCCACAGGATGCGGTGATGGCACCTGGCCTAAATGTCTTTAAAAGGGGATTGGACTGTTCAAATAAGTATAAGGTAATTGGGTGAGTGAACAGAGATCTGGTTTTAGGTGCTGTCCACGTACTGGTAGCACATAACTGTGTCTCTCTCCATTTCATTCAACAGGAGCCTTCAGTCTTTACACTCAGATTTTGGGAGGAGATGTTATAGCAGGTCTAGAATCTGGGAATGCTCCAATACATTCTGCACATGAGCTTTCTGAGCCTGCCAGAGTCCATTAGTTGACAATTGCAACAAATGTCACCGAGGAAAGGTGCCAATCAAAGTGTCTCACTCCAAGTTATGGGGGCAAACTCCCAAACCTATTTACTTGCAGGACTGATTTGCTCTGTGAGAAATTGAGGCCAGTCATGTTTATGTTTCTTAAAACATGGGAAAAAGCAAAACTTGGCAACTAAAGTTCAGCCAGGTTTTTTGTTTTGTTTTTTTAAGATACAATTTTCTACCTTGTCAGTATTGCTCTTGGGAATTGTGGTGATGTCATCTGGTGTCTGAAACGGGTTTGGTAATGCAATTTTTACAAAAAGCATTGGTTTGGAAGATAGAGCCGAAACAGCATTTGTGACTGAGAAGGACTTGAGTTTGTTTTTCTACCATTTCATATTTTCCTCTCCTGTGCATTTCAGTCTACTTTACATTATTTTGTTAGAGGTGGATGTCATAACTTCAAGTGAAAGTAGAATGGCATATGGGTGAACAAACTGGCAGGATCAATGTACTATGGGATTTTATATTGGTTTCTGTTGATGCAGAATACCATAGACCTACTTAAGAAAGAAGCACCATTATTTCAGTGAAACTTACTTTCAAGTACATAAGAAGAGCCCTGCTGGATCAAGCCAAAGGGGGTCCATCTAGTCCAGCTTCCTGTATCTCACAACGGCCCACCGGATGCCTCAAGGAGCACACAAGACAACAAGAAACCTGCATCCTGGTGCCCTCCCTTGCATCTGACATTCTGAGACAAGTGTGCATTGGGACTGCATTTACATCTTTGTTGGCCCAGAGTGATAAAGTGTCCCATCCCCCCCAAGTGTACAAATGCAGAAGTAATTGGCAGCGACATGATGACGTGTTCACATCAAAACTAATTGGGTGGAGATCTGATGACATCACCACATTACCGATAATTTGTCCTGGTTTTGCAAGCCACAGTTTGGAACAGCTGCTGTGGACCGACTGCTACAGAGTTTGGAGTGGAGCAAAGAAGTGGTCATGCCAAGCTTAACCAAATCACTTCTTCGCAAGAACAGGAAGTAGCACTGTGCAGCCAAAGAGGGCCAAGGTGGAGCAAGACTGACACCCCTCAGGGAGATGCTCCTCTTTGGACCTTCGGAGCACACCTGACTCACCCCAAAGTGCTTATCTCTGCTTCAGAGCGGAGCCACCAGTCTGGTCTCATGCGGGACTCTCTCCTGGCCTGGCGCCCAGGGTGGACTGCCCCTTGTCCCTGGCTTGCTACCCCATTTCCTACAAGACTAGGATTGCCTCTTCCAACCCTACCCAAGACAGAGGCAGGAGGAAGGCTTAGCTAAAAGCACAAGCAGGCAAATGGAGAAAAGACTCAGAAAGTTGGCTTGGTTTACTTACAACACCCACAACCTCATGCTTTGACAGTCGCCAGTTTGGCTTTCTGACAGTCACCGGTTTTGAGCCCCTGAGGGGCAGTCCTCATCAGTCCTTGCCATTGATCCAGAACAAGGGATTCACAAAGCTAAGCAGTGAGTCTCCCTCCTGCTCATGCAGTTCTCAAGACCTCGGAAAGGGTTACCATACAGACCTCTCAATTCACAGGAAGCTGCCTGGGCTCAAATTACCTTTGCTGAGAAGATTGCTTATCCTTAGGGCAAGTGTGCCGGAGAGGGTTGGTTCTGTTGCCGTCCAGACTGAAAAGCCATTATTAGGAGACGAACGAGCCTTCTTTTGCCTTGCCTGACTTCCAGCATTCCTCCTGTAACATTTTCTGCTGCGCACTGTCTAAAATGATGCCCCAGGAGACTGAAGCACATGGAACATAAAACCTGACTTAACACTGTGCAACTCTTATGACAGCTTAAAATGAAGCTCCAAGCTCCACTGGCTTTCAATTATCTGCTGGGGTTCTCCAGACCTGGTTCTCTCCATTCACTGGATGTTGATTCCTACTCTGTGGTGCCACCGAACTAGGACTGGAGAAAAGGAATCCTTGCTTAGCCATGACGCTCACCAGGTGACCCTGGGACAAGTCAGTATCACTCAGCCTAACCAAGGATCAAGCGGGAAGGCTGTGTGCACTGCTCTGAGCTGGAGGAATGGCAAGATGGGAATGTAAGTTAGAACCCTTCCAAAAAGTGGACAGGGGAAAAAAAAAAAAGCACTGGGCATCTATTGGGGTCTTAATGACCCCAAACATGGTGAAAATGAGTATCTAATATTTGCGTTGATGCCGAATATTACAATTGAAAATGTCAACATTTCAGTGCTGAGGTTTTTTTTTAATTTAACTTTTGCTGTGGTTCACACCTCCAGAAGATTTTAAATTAAAAGCAAACAAATAGAAGAAAGGTCAGGTTCCACAGAAAAAAATTAACTGTGGGGTTTGTTACAGATTTAAAAAAAAAGTGATTAACAAACATACTGTCCACCTCGAAATGACTGGGGTACTCTTTCACTTTGAATGTTCAGAAAGCCTCAAGTGCTTTTCTGAGTGCTAAAAAGGCATAGTTGTAAGTCATAGTTGTAAGTTGTAAGTGACTCAGTGGAGTCACTAGGGTTTGTATCACCTGGTGCGGGAGGCCAGCATGTCACCCCTATGATGGACCTCCTCCCATGCAGTGGGTGGGGCAATGCCCCAGGGAGTGGGCGTGGTGATGCACCCCTTCCCTGCTGGTTTGTTAGCTACGACTTTTGATAGAATAGAGATATTTCAATGTGGTTTGTTTCATTGCATTCTGCATGAAATTATACATCAATTATATATCAATTATATAGGAAACTGAACGCTTAGAGGAAACTGAACGCTTTTCACATGCACTGCCTCTGATGCATCCTCGGCATCACCTGGCAGGACAAAGTTCCAAACGACACAGTCCTGGAACGTGCTGGAATCCCTAGCATGTATGCACTGCTGAAACAGAGACGCCTGCGTTGGCTCGGTCATGTAGTGAGAATGGATGATGACCAGATCCCAAAGGATCTCCTCTATGGAGAACTCGTGCAAGGAAAGCGCCCTACAGGTAGACCACAGCTGCGATACAATGACATCTGCAAGAGGGATCTGAAGGCCTTAGGGATGGACCTCAACAAGTGGGAAACCCTGGCCTCTGAGTGGCCCGCTTGGAGGCAGGCTGTGCAGCATGGCCTTTCCCAGTTTGAAGAGACATTTGGCCAACAGACTGAGGCAAAGAGGCAAAGAAGGAAGGCCCGTAGCCAGGGAGACAGACCAGGGACAGGCTGCACTTGCTCCCGGTGTGGAAGGGATTGTCACTCCCGGATTGGCCTTTTCAGCCACACCAGAAGCTGTTCCAGAACCACCTTTCAGAGCGCGATACCAGAGTCTTTCAAGACTGAAGGTTGCCAACAACTGATATAGAACATGTTGGTATTATTCAAAAAAATACCAAGATTTTAAAAATTCTGGCCGGTAGTGGCATCATCCCCTCCCCATGTGTATCTCCGGGTGCGGCCCATATCCTCCACAACCCGCTAGTGATGCCATGACCCCCACTTATACTTATACCTCCCTACAGAACTGGAAGGGGAAAACTCTCTCTCTCTCTCTCTCTCTCTCTCTCTCTCTCTCTCTCTCTCTCTCTCTCTCTCTCATACACACACACACACACACACACACACACATTCATTACCTTTGCTTGCGAAGGGCAAAAGGCATTTGCAGCAGTTGGAGATCCATACCGGGCAGATCTCTGTCCTGCCCAGCTTGGCTGCTGAATCCGATAATTGCTTTCTACCTGGATTATGGGCATTGTAGTTACAGAAAATGACCATTCTAATGACCCTGGCAAGAAATGCCATTTCTGAGCATGCTCAGATGCATAATAAAAATGAATCTCAGAGGGCCAACGTGTGAGATGGTTCCCACTGCTATTTGCTACTGCAAGGGAGGGCAGTCAGTTGGCAATCTGAAGTATCCGTCTTGTCCGCATCGACTCAAAATATATCCCAATATGGTTTTCTTACTCCCCTCTCAAGTGGAGGAGATGCATTTTTTGTCCATTCAAAATAAACCCCGTTCATTCCTATCCTCAAATTCCCTTTCTGTATAGTTTAACCCCAACAATATCTGTAATGAGCATTGATCAAATGTCACAGTGTAAAGCATTGAACTGGAACCATCATCAAATAACCGGGCTTTTAAAAAAGTTACTATCTGAAATCATTACTGGACTATTGGGGGGGGAGGGGAGAGCAAAAGAAGGTTATGTCTTTGCTGAGCTTTTGGCTGGGTCAGGTTAGAGATCTGATCGAGAAAATGAGATTTAATACAGTCAAGCTCTGGAGATGTATCCTCCTGAATGGGGGCCTTGCATTTGCCAGCTTTACATTTCAAATGCAAAGCTGTGTTTCCTGGCTGGAGTCAAAGAGTAAAGCCCAGAGCAGGTCACTAGGCAGAGCCGAATGTGTGCAAATGCATCAGAAACCAAGAGAATAGCCAAACTTTTCTGCTTCACTCCCAAGGCCAAGATTGGCAGACACAGGGATCTCAGTCAAGAGATTGTCAAGGCGTCTATTTTCCTGTTCAGAAGCAGGAGTCAAAAGAGCTTTTGATGCTTGCCTAAAATGTAAGATGTGTGTTGCAGTGGCATAGCTAGGTGGGGGTGCAAAGCACTAAGTTTTGCAGGGAGCATCACAGTGGTGTGCAAGTGGCCCCTCCCCCTCCCCTTCAGAGCTATTCCTGGAGGTGGGAGCAAAATGGAGGCGTCTGTTTTGTTCCCACCACCCAGAATGGCTCTGAAGGGGTGTGGGAGGGGCCACTTGCACGCCATGGTGAGGCTCCCTGCAAAACTTAGTGCTTTGCACCCCATCTAAATATGTCACTGGTGCATTGCAAACCATGACTTCCTCTCTAGCTTGGATTGCAATCTAAGTCCAGAAAAAAACTAAACTAAACTTCCCGGAAGCACATAAGAACATAAGAACAGCCCCACTGGATCAGGCCATAGGCCCATCTAGTCCAGCTTCCTGTATCTCACAGCAGCCACCAAATGCCCCAGGGAGCACACCAGACAACAAGAGACCTGCAAGGCATTCTGGGAATTGTAGTTAAGAACATAAGAACAGCCCCACTGGACCAGGCCATAGGCCCATCTAGTCCAGCTTCCTGTATCTCACAGCGGCCCACCAAATGCCCCAGGGAGCACACCAGACAACAAGAGACCTGCAAGGCATTCTGGGAATTGTAGTTAAGAACATAAGAACAGCCCCACTGGACCAGGCCATAGGCCCATCTAGTCCAGCTTCCTGTATCTCACAGCGGCCCACCAAATGCCCCAGGGAGCACGCCAGATAACAAGAGACCTGCAAGGCCTCCTGGGAATTGTAGTTAAGAACATAAGAACAGCCCCACTGGACCAGGCCATAGGCCCATCTAGTCCAGCTTCCTGTATCTCACAGCGGCCCACCAAATGCCCCAGGGAGCACACCAGATAACCAGAAACCTCATCCTGGTGCCCTCCCTTGAAGGACTGTCCTTAAGCACAGTTTATAGTGTCAGGAAAGTCTTAGGGAGTTTTCCCCAAACAGGCTTAGGTCGTGCAGGTGAGTGGGGAGTGGATAGATTTCCACATTGGGGGGGCAGTGACAGCCCTTGGGTAGGGGGCTCCATCGCAGACCTTTGCCCTGGGGCTCAGCGCTGGGGAGGTCCACCACTGCCCCTCCTGCCTCTGGCATGCCTCTTCCCCCCCCCATTTGCCCTGACCCTCCCACCCCCACCCAGTTCTGCCCACACCCCAATTTGCTGGTGGGCTTCCCCAGGACACTACTGCACACAGGGTTCTCCTTGGTATCTACAGCAGCAGGCCAGAAGTATACGACTATATGTGTTTCCATCATGGTATTTATGAAATCATAAAGTGTGCTCCATCACCAGAATGCAAGTTCTGGCAATGGAGCCGGTACAAGATTGGGCCATAAATATCCTGAACTGCAATGCCATTTTTTGAAAACGTGGGAGGGGGGGGGAATTGCCAATCGAGTGCAAAAAATGTTCGCACATCTCTGTGTATGACATCTACTCCCTCAAAGCCGACATGTGAGCAGCACAGCTTAAACAGGATGAGAAATGGAAATGATGTATTTAAATAAATATGAAGCGAAAGGATCACACACTTCACAAACAGCAAATTGCTTTTTTTAATTGAATAGGTCACTGACTGGTAACACATTCTGCTCTAATCATGTGAGGAATTGCCGTTTTTAGCCTTTATACTGTTAAAGCCGTGGAGGTTATAATACCCCTTTTACACATCTACCTAATTACTCTGATGTTTAAACGTTACAAAATGCTCTACACACTTGAGTTGGCATATTAGAACGTTTTGGGGGTAGACTTAATTGTCGGTAGTTTCTCGGTAGCTTTTTTGTGGTTCAGAAATATGTCGTTTGAACCCTTTCCGGCGTGTCAGATCTGCTGCCATTAAAACCGCTGTAATTCTGTTCATCTGGCCAGCTACAACATATATATTGATCCCTATCTCCATTGATTCCGGCACCATGCTGGAAGTGGCACACTTGGGTTCAAATAGAGAATAACAAGAAGATAGAAGCAGGCTTAAGGATAAAGGGGTGACAGGCGGTTGTGTGCAGGGCTACCTGCAAGATTTCCTGGACACTGTATCAGATATGGTGTCCAGGTCTGAGATCCATCAAAACAAGACTAGGGCAACACTCCTCTCACTGCTCTCTGGACGCTACTGTGGTTGACCTGGTTAGAGGCCCAGAAACCTCTGATGAAGTAGCAGAGCTAACTTCAGAAACTGGGAGGAGTTGTGCCAAAATTCCCAAGGACTCTTCTAGTCACCCAGTAGCATATGATTTAAGATTTGTTGTCTGGGTCAAGACAATATGTCCTAAGCCTGTTCAGGCTGCCATTTTCTATCTGATCAAGGGTGATACTGACAGGTCTGATGTCGTGCTCTTGTGCTGAAGGCTTAGGTGGACAGGAGGAGGAGGAAGTAGTTAGCAGCAAACCCTCCCAATAGCTGAGGACTGGGGAATGTGAGAGAGAGGACAGAGGATAGTCCTACCCAGGCATGGGAACTTGAGTCTGAGACTTGGGATGTGAAAAAGTGGATTTTTGCCACTCAAGTCACGTGTACCACCAGAGCACAAGCTGCATTCTATGGGGTGCAGTCACAGAGATCACCCAGGAGTAAGTCTCCATGGGCCTAATGAGTTATCTTGGATCTGCACCAGCTACTTTGCTAGAGCAGGGATGAAGTGAGTCAAGGAGAGGGAACATCAAAACAGGATGAGGATATGGGTGTAAGTAGATATCAGCCCCTGTTCCATCTCCCCTCCGGGACATTCCCCCATTCCTTCTTCTACCTATCTTGGTCTGCCCACCCCATGCCCCCACTGTTGGCTTACCAGCTCTGTCAGGGGCAGGAAGCTCTGTTGGCAAGGCTTTGGCTCTGCTACCTCTTGGCACTCACAAAATGGCCACTGTTGGCACATTGTGTGCCCCATTGGTGATCATGCACTGACCAGTACTGTTAAGTGTCCTGTGATGCTGAAGTCCATAGCCTGTAGCACATTCTTCTGTTGGTCTGATCTCTGAACAGCAGCGTACGTACAGCCCTGATTAAAATCCTAGAGAAAGCAGAATGAACACAAATGAAGACTAATCTAATAAGCACCATATTGATTCTGAGTTCTTATGCCTGGTATTATTTCTAGATTAAGAAAATAATTCCTCTCACAAATTCTCCCTAAAGTGCACGTTAAAAGAATGATCCATTTAGCTCACAACTTAGACCTGAAGGAGTCTGAATCTTTTCTGCTGAGAGTTTTTTTTTTTTAATCAATTTAGCTCACATCCACTTAAACCCATTTCTGAGGGTGCTTTTTTCTGAGGTTAGCAGGCAAAGGAAGTAACATTTTTAAATTTTATTTTTAATTGAACTGAATTTTGCTTTTCCACACTTTAGTGAAGATGTCACTGACTAGTCTAGGAGTCTTCATCTCTTCAGTCTAGACCAGGGGTGTCCAAAGTTTTTGACAGGAGGGCCACATCATCTCTCTGACACTGTTGGGGGCCAGGGAAAAAACAAATTAATTTACATTTAAAATTTGAATAAATTTACATAAGTTTACGTAAATCAGTATATTAAAGTTGAACTTATATGAATGAATGAAGGTCTTGCAATAGCTCAAGGCCTATAAAAGGCCTGGCACAAAGCAAGGCCGGCCTTTCCTTCGCTGCCACTGCTGCATCACAGACATGAAACAGCAAGCAGTGGAGGGAGCCCTCCTCCCACAGCTCATGCAAGGGATCGCCTTCACGCTGATTGCAGTTGCATCAGGCCAGTGCAGACTCCAACAAATCTCCAGAGGGCCAGAGGCTCATTGGAGACTGGGGGCTCCCTGAGGGCTGCATTGGAAGTCATTGAGGGCCGCAAGTGGCCCCAGGGCCGGGGTTTGGGTACCCCTGGTCTAGAAGAAAAGGCACCTAAGGGGACGGACAGACAGACATGAGGGCACCAGGAGGCAGGTCTCTTGTCCTGGATTAGATGGGCTTTGGACGTGATCCAGCAGGGTTCTTCTTGTTATGACCAGTTCTCACTGCAACCTCCACTGGTGGAAATGGTGAAAAAGTGAATGCAGCATAAATTTTACTGTGTGTAACTGAAAGGGCTCTTGTTATTTAAAAAAAAATGTGCATTTGTGTATACAGAGAAGGTTCTGAATAATTGAGTATGAAGACAGATAATGGGAATTGGAGGAGCCGGTCCTTACAAAGTTTGGCTGTGCAGAAAGGAGACTAGAGGATTGGCAGTAGGTCAGCCAGGGCTTTACAGAGCTCCAGCCTCTTCTTCCTGCCAATCCTGGGTGCTGCCATCTTGGATCACATGAGATATTGAGAGAATTGCATGATCCATGATTGTGGTGCCAAGAATCCCAGCTCTCCCAGGGTACTGACATCTTGGATTATGTGACATCTTGTGTAACTCTCACAACGTCTTGTGAAAATTGCGTGAGAGCTCACACCATCAAAGATGATGGCGCCCAGGAGAGCCGAAAGAAGAGGACATCTTCTGCGGGCACTCCCGTGAGTTCACCACAATGTCCACAATGTTCAGATTGTTACCCTGCACGTGCCCGATCTCGCCTGATCTCGGAAGCTAAGCAGAGTCAGGCCTGGTTAGTACTTGGATGGGAGACCGCCTGGGAATACCGGGTGCTGTAGGCTTATACCATGATCTCGGAAGCTAAGCAGGGTCAGGCCTGGTTAGTACTTGGATGGGGGACCACCTGGGAATACCGGGTGCTGTAGGCTTATACCATGATCTCGGAAGCTAAGCAGGGTCAGGCCTGGTTAGTACTTGGATGGGGGACCGCCTGGGAATACCAGGTGCTGTAGGCTTATACCATGATCTCGGAAGCTAAGCAGGGTCAGGCCTGGTCAGTACTTGGATGGGAGACCGCCTGGGAATACCAGGTGCTGTAGGCTTATACCATGATCTCGGAAGCTAAGCAGGGTCAGGCCTGGTTAGTACTTGGATGGGGGACCGCCTGGGAATACCGGGTGCTGTAGGCTTATACCATGATCTCGGAAGCTAAGCAGGGTCAGGTCTGGTTAGTACTTGGATGGGAGACCGCCTGGGAACACCGGGTGCTGTAGGCTTATACCATAATCTTTTGAGACTGAAGGTTGCCAACCAACCAACCAACCACAATGTTCATCATCTATCGGGGACTTCCCAGGGCACTCCTATGATTTCACCACAGCTCATACTTTGGGAACCGGTGGTCTAATCTGTGGTAGCTCAGATACAGACTTGTACCTGAATGTATAGCATATGCCATTAGCTCAAAGGGCGCAGTGCAGAATCGACTCCTCCCCCTGCGAAACTGGCTCTGCCCCAGCCACTCATTTCCGCCTGGCGCTGGTTCATGGACCCTGGAGTTCTAGTGAAAAACAAAGTTGATCTTGCAAATCTGTCATGCTTTTTATACGTCACATCAAACGGAGGCAGAAGTTTGGAAGCACCACCATTAGAATCATTACCGTTTGTTGTTACTGTAGCCATGCTGGCAGCCCAATCCTATGCATGTCTACTCAGAAGTAAGTCCCATGAGAATCAATTGCGCTTACTCCCAGGAAAGTGTGGATAGGATTGGGCTGTGAGTTTACTCACAGCTTCTAGGAAGCACTTTGTTAGCCGGTGATGGAAACAAGATCCCCGACTCTATGGACATTTGGTCTGCTCTTCTTATGTTCTTATGTTCAGGCCGACCAACCAGGTCATGTTTTCTTAAACAGGTAGTGACCCTGATTCCCCTTTTTGTGTTCTCAGTATGTGCAACCCACACGAGTATTGCACTTTCTGAGTTTGCCATGGTGTGATGACCTTTTTGTTCTTCGAATCTTCCAAGGATTAGCCAAATATTAGTCAATTGCCTGCAGTTAGTTTGTTTTCTTCATTCTACCTACCCAGTTTTAGAACTGAAATGTTCCCGTCATGCTGTCATAGGGAATAAAGATCACATGCTAGGATAATATGTCATCTGAAGCTTCCTCCTTCATACTCAAAAGACCTTTTATTAAAAAAAAAAAAATATTGCTGCTGCAATTTCAGGTGCCTAGAGAAAAAAAAAACTGGAGATAAAATTAATAATTGTGCAATTTGCTCAATAATGGATGGATGAACCTGGGATATCATGACATCAATTCCCAACTTGAACTGATTGAAAAAGACCTTGCCAACGTTGCTCCTCGACAAAATGGAGGTGACGGCAATGCCTCTGAAATGCAATTAGGAGAAATCGGGACTTTGTAATAATATTATTTTCCATTAAAAAAAAATACATTCCAATTACGTCCAGTCAAGAACTTTTGTTCGCCAAGACTTTGTAAGAAGATGTAGACTTCGGTCAGCTATAAAATGTTCAGCTGATGAATCCCAAAGGGAGAAATTGATGGTTCAAAGAAGACACGGCTAGTAGACAAGGAGCTGCGCATTCTTTCCTCCTGCTTCCAAAACAGAAATCTAACATGGGTACTCTGGAGCACACTATGCTCACTTTGTTCATTCATCCATTATTGAACAAATTGCACGTTATTAATTTTATATGGTTTTATTTTCAAGGCACCTGCAAGTAACAGCAGTAACATTTGTCATTTAAGAAAACTGGAAAATAACCATCGTTACTGGTTGAATAATCCACCATCTGCAGAACTGAGCTTAATCCAGATCTCTGCACGGACTCCAAATGCACGCATGGAGCTCATACAGATGAAAGCATCAGTGTGATGTCAATCACCGCATTGTAATGGAAGATCAGAAGATCATCAGGTGGATGGACACCTGAACTTCATTTGACCTTGATGGGACTTTGAATGGACATGGACTGAAGAGATGACTCACCTGAGCCTAATTTGGACTTAACAAGGTAGCTCACAGCTGAGCTGCATTTTGGATTATGAGACATCCAAGGATAAAAGGTAGCTTCAGAAGGACCAAAGGCTACCCTGACCCAGAGGAGACCTGACCTGACCTGGCTTACCTGGACTTTGACCTTGGACTGTGACCTGGCATATTGACTTTGGACTGTGAGTTGGCAATCTGCATTTATTGGACTGGGACCTGACTCTGACTTTTGCTTGCTGCACTTGTGAGTTTAGCAAGGGAAACTAATCAGCCTTAAGCAGGCACAAGGCCCAGTGGGGAAGAGCTGTGGCACAACACGCATCCACCCAGCCCCAAAGCCGGTGGCGAGAGAAGCGTTGCCAGGATGAACAGAGCAGGGGGTGGGGCAGGGGCAAGACCAATGAGTGGCCAACGCTGGGGGAGACGCCCCCTGCCAATCACTGGGAATGAGAAGCAGCAGGCATCTCTGCTATCCATGAGGAGGGACCCCAAGGACACCATGACAAGACACAAGGATGCCACACCGACCTCATACAGAACCTACAGTGGTGTAAGCAAAGAAGGGGCAACTGCTACAACCTGGTAGAAACCCTGGCAATCAGGGTTCCAGTTCCCTGATCCCACTCACATGCAGACACACACACTTCCAGGAATACCTTTTTGAACCCGGCAGAGCAAGGGCATAAAGATCTTTGGAAGAGGGCTGCCACATGCAACAGACACACAGGTACCTCCTTGGCGAGGGTTGGAGTCCTTGTAGGGGCATTCACCAGCAAAGCAAGCTCCTGGCAGCTCACTGCATAAAGATGCAGGCCTGGAGATAGGCAGATGGGTTCGAACCCAACCGAGAGGCATGTCCTAATTATCAAGGCACCCACCTTTCGTGTGACTGGCCAGAAGCATCCATAGCAGGACTAAGGGTCGCCTGGTCTAGGACTCACACCAGCTACTCCACAAAACCACTCTCTAACCACCGAGCCAGAGCCCAAGGCCAGCATCGTGTACCTCACCTGACATTTAACACCTTGCATTGCCACAAACAGACACACCTGTCTGGGAAGTTGGAGCACATGGACCTATCAGAGGGCCAATCATAGGGCTGACATGTGGGACAAGGTGCCTCCTGGGGCAGCAGGCCATAAATAAATTCCTCTGCGTTCAGCATCACTGGATAGCTGTATAAAACACAAGATTGCTTGTTTTTCTTCTGCCCCTGGTATGCTTTTATTCATATTTCTTTTACATGCATTCATTCAGCCATTTATCCAACAACGTGGTATGGTTGGCCACTATTATTTTCGCCAGGTTACATCTGGAAGAGCCGAGGTTCAGGATGTCGGTTTGTCAAAGGCCAGTTTGGCGCACAGAAGTAAGGCTTGAAGCAGAAAGGTCACTGCTCCCATTGCCAGCCACTAGATTACACCTGCCCTCAAAGGCCATATCTCACACATCGTCCCTATGGTTGGTTCTCTGTATGGTTGATTCTCTGTTCCCCAGGCACGTTAGCCAGGCAGCAACGGCAGGAGATGATATCAGCCTGGACAATGTGTGACCCACCAAACTGGAGGCAAACCAAAAAATGCACCTGGGGTTCAATTAACCTCCTTTTTTGCCTCCTACCCAGGAAATTGCAAGCACCTGGCCATTATTAGAGCTGTACTTTTGGTGGAAGCAATAGTAATCAGAAATATTCCTGAAATACCCCTTAGTTTAGAGAATGTGTCTTTTATTTAATAATCTTGTCCACCACATCTCAGCTGTTGTGGTCTCACTAATTTCTTTGAATTACTACCAGTGGTGTAGCGAGAGGGGGTGCAAAGCACTAAGTTTTGCAGGGAGCCTTACTGCAGCATGCAAGTGGTCCCTATCCTTCGGAGACATTCTAGGTACACACTTCCGTTTTGCTCCCCTTGCCTGGAATGGCTCTGAAGGGGAGGGGCTGCTTGCATGCTGCGGTGAGGCTCCCTGCAAAACTTAGTGCTTTGCACCCCCTCTAGCTACGCCACTGATTTCTACTTCCTTTCCTCTTGTCACTTGGTCTTTGATTAGTTACGTGGGTGATCCCAGCTGATTGGAGAGCGCAGAGCGAAAGGGCCTAGCAACCCAAGACGATGTCACCAATCAAACATTGGCTAGACCAGGGGTGTCAAACTCATTTCATATAGCCGACCAAATATCATTCATGATGCGACCAAATATCATTCATGATGCCAGCGGAGAGCCGGAGTGATGATGTCATTTGGCAGGAAGTGATGTCATTAAACAGGCCAAAAGCAGACATCAGCACTCTGTTCTTGTGTAGGAACTCATGAGCTGCAAATGACAGAAGAGAAGATACGCAAACCTTGATTGTATTTCAAGACGTGCAAGCTCTTGATTTTAGAGGCAAGCTGCCTCTGATTGCCACATGCAGGGGAGGGCACCAGGATGCAGGTTGTGCCTGTTGTCTTGTGTGTTCCCTGGGGCATTTGGTGGGCCACTGTGAGATACAGGAAGATGGACTAGATGGGCCTATGGCCTGATCCAGTGGGGCTGTTCTTATGTTCTTAACTACAATTCCCAGGAAGCCTTGCAGGTCTCTTGTTATCTGGTGTGCTTCCTGGGGCATTTGGTGGGCCGCTGTGAGATACAGGAAGCTGAACTAGATGGGCCTTTGGCCTGATCCAGTGTGGCTCTCCTTATGTTCTTATGTTCTTAAGACATGAGGAGCCCAATTATCATGCAGGCCACCTTTCAGCAGTGAGACCTCAGCATTGCTCAGCAGCTGAGAGCCTGAGGGCCAGATAAAAAGCTTCTCTGGGCCACATCTGGCCCCCGGGCCTTACGTTTGACACCCCTGGGCTAGATGCTGACATCACTAGGGCAAGCACAGCTATTTCAGAGTGATGGCAAGGCTCCCCGGATTGGAAGTACGGGTGAATCCTAGCCAGTCAGCTATCATGTGGCAAACAGGCTGACATCGCAGTAATGCTGCGTGGCAGATCCCGGCAAGTAAACCAGGATTGCTATCATTCTAAAATTGAATCGGTGTACAAATAGCGCCTTTCTATTTTGGCTCAGGCTCAGATAAAATGTCAGATTACAATGAATTATGGGTATTATCTCCCCCCCCCTTTAAAAAAAAGAAGAACAAAAATGCCTGTAATCTTCATGGAACAGAACCTTCCATCTTACCCCATGATGCAGAGAGATGGAGAGCTTTGTTTTCAAGCGAAGGGAGGTTTTTGTCGCACTCACAGCTTTTAACACTCGGCAAATCCGTCTCTCGTAACAACCGCACACCTCTCAAATGTGTCAGAGCTGCTGGTGACTTTTTCTTTGTGGCTTTAATTACATCCTAGTTGTCCGGGAGAAAAAGTGTTTCCGCTGCTTGTAATGAGAGAACAAAATTGTTTTGCTGTGTGATTTGTGGCTGTGTCCTCTGCCGCTGAGATTTATATGTGAATACGACACACGGGAAGCCTTGCAGGTCACACCTGTATCTCTGGGGAATGTGGCTAATTTCATGTGTCGTTTGCAAGATGAAATATATGAGAAAAATGAAGGTGTTATTTACAGGCTTGCGTGTAGCTGAATCAAGGCAGGGAGAGTGTGATTGTCAACCCTAGATCCAGGGCCCGCCTGGATCCTGAGATCCAGGGTCGTTTTTTTGGTGGGGCCCCAGGTTCACAGTCAAGGTCTGTAGAATCTTAGGGATATCAATAAAATTTCTTATAGACTTCATGGTTGAATGAAAAGTAATCAAAATGTGAGCTTAAAATGTGCATCTGAGTCAATACACCAAAGGGATCTACGCGCATTTTAAAATAAAATTGCATATCAGACTAGAGTAGGTTACTCTTTAGTTGCAGGGCCCCAATTGGGAGCAATTGGTCCTAGTAACTTAAAACTGGCCAGGCTAAGTGGCAGGAATTGTAGCCTTATGTTGGTTCAGGCATCTAGGGGTATAATCCTAACTTCTGGGGGTACAGCCAGGTCGCATGGCCTGTGCTGTATCCAGGTAAGAAGCAGGATGGAGTCACCTCGGGATAAGGATATCCCCCCTTACCCCATGTTGAGCCCACGCCTTCCCTATTGGGCTACTTGGTTCTGTGCAAACTATTTAGCTGGTGCAAATCTGAACAGCCGATGTAAAGCTGCCAGGATTTGACATGGGGGTTAGAATATGATATGTGCTGCTGCGGATCCCATCCCCTCCTGGGAGCTGGCATAACGGCCTTGTGTGGGCACAAGTAAAAGTTTGAATTGGGCTGTAGGAACAGTGAAATTAAGCAGAGGGATGGTACAGCTGTGTTGACCCAGGCTCCCTGTCTTCCACTCCCCAACTTTCACTGTCAAGATCCTGGGCTGGAAAGATAACTTTCTGACTTGAGTTTTGATCACCCATGATATGGTGGAGCAATGAAGCATATCAGGAATAAGAACCAGCTTGGTCAGTATGGAGGCTCCATTGCCATGGTCAATCAATCAAGGTCAGTGTTGCACACCCCTGTGTTCTTCTTAGGGAATTCCATGAACCTGAAGAATCCCAGGTAGCTCACAGGTTCCAGCCCCCAAAACACAAGCCCTGGAATCCCTAACAGTGAAACTTCAAACCAGAACCAGGGGGCATCCACTAAAATTGGGAGAGTTAGAACAAAGAAAATATTTCTTTACTCAGCATGTGGTTGGTCTGTGGAACTCCTTGCCACAAGATGTGGTGATGGCATCTGGCCTGGATGCCTTTAAAAGGGGATTGGACAAGTTTCTGGAGGAAAAATCCATTATGGGTTACAAGCCATGATGCGTATGTGCAACCTCCTGATTTTAGAAATGGGCTATGTCAGAAGGCCAGATGCAAGGGAGGGCACCAGGATGCAGGTCTCTTGTTATCTGGTGTGCTCCCTGGGGCATTTGGTGGGCCACTGTGAGATACAGGAAGCTGGACTAGATGGGCCTATGGCCTGATCCAGTGGGGCTGTTCTTATGAAAGGGCTCATATTCCCATCGCAGCCTGCCAACCATTCCTAAAAGGCTTTGCAATCCAAATTCCGCCTTTGTTCCAAATAATAGAAGTTCAAATGACCTTAAAATTGATAATCTGGAATGGAAATAATCCCCCTGTGTGCAACTTGTTCTCCATTTACATTCTTATATCCTCCGATTCATCTCATAGTCATCCGCTTTAATGAGCTTAATTAACAGCGATGCCGAATAAAGCACAAAGTACATCAAGCACCCCCCAAAAAAAATTAAAACCGCAAAAAAAATGACTTTTTATGTCCCTCCAGTAGCCTGGGCTGGCTATATGTAGCTGTATCAGATCTTGTCTGATCTCAGAAGCTAAGCAGGGTCAGGCCTGGTTAGTACTTGGATGGGAGACCGCCTGGGAATACCGGGTGCTGTAGGCTTATACCATGATCTCAGAAGCTAAGCAGAGTCAGGCCTGGTTAGTACTTGGATGGGAGACCGCCTGGGAATACCGGGTGCTGTAGGCTTATACCATAGTCTTTCCATGCCTGATCTCGGAAGCTAAGCAGGGTCAGGCCTGGTTAGTACTTGGATGGGAGACCGCCTGGGAATACCGGGTGCTGTAGGCTTATACCATAGTCTTTCTATGCCTGATCTCGGAAGCTAAGCAGGGTCAGGCCTGATTGGTACTTGGATGGGAGACCGCTTGGGAATACCAGGTGCTGTAGGCTTATACCATAGTCTGTCAAGACTGAAGGTTGCCAATCAGTAGAATGCTTTGGTCCCTCTTCCTCAAGCAGCATGAAGTTCAGCGCAGCTCGGAAGTGTGGAAAGTTAAGGGTTTATTTTCGAATGTCTCTGTGCGTTTCTCGGTGAAGAATCATGAGGCAATCTGGCGCGCAAGGACAATCCACCTCTTCCTGTACCTTCTGCTTACTTGGCGGCAGTTTCCTCCACAGAGCCCTAGCAAGATGGGAGCAGTAACATAGCCGCAGGTGACGGCGTGGTAAGCACTGCAGCCATAATGCTGCCCCTCTCACTGCCATCAGAGCCATTCCAGGCAGTGACTGCAATGTGCAGGAGATGCCGTCTTGTTTGGCAAGCACCGGTGCATGGCCATCGCTGCCCAGGATGACTCCAATGGGGAATGGGAGGGTCCACTTACACAGCCCACTATGGCGCCTGCGGTACTTACCTATGGGCCACTGCAAGGCATTCTGGGGCTGTACCCAGCTATGATTCGCTTAGTGACGAATGCACCTCTTTCACTGAACGTACCCCACCGTTCAGTGACACAAACGTGTAGTTAAGTGACGTATTCCTGCACTAAGTTAATATAGTTGTAGCGTGAATGCAACCCACTTCCTCCTTTCTTATCTCTTCTTTCCAGCTGGGAACAGGATAGTTCAAGCTAGTCGCAAGCTCATCACTTGGAGCTTCCGTTCTTCTGTTTTGGGGTGGGGGTGTGTGTTGAAAGACTTCAATAGAAGAGTTTCGTCTCCCTCTGATTCCGAGACTATAATTAACAAAGACCCAGCCGTGCAGCCTCCAAGCCTGCGGTGTCTGTAGTTGCAGCATTCAAAGGAGGAGTGGATACTTTCCAACCGAAGTGAGAAGGTTCTTTCTAGCCTTAAGTTTTAAAATTCTTGACAATAGAGAAGATATAATGGGGGGCGGGGCGGGTGAGGCTGGAAGTAGCAGGGAAGGAGAACTTGCTGTTTTCAAGAAAAGGAGGCTGGTCTTTGTGAAATACATTGTACAGATCTGTCCTCCCATTGTAGGTTCAGTGAGATGGGTTTCTGCTCCAGAACCCCTTGGGGGGGGGGGGCAACTGTTCCTTTGCTTTACTGCATATGACCACAATGGATCTAGACCAGGGATGCCCAAACCCCAGCCCGGGGGTCACTTGTGGCCCTTGGGGGCTCCCAATCAGGCCCTCAGGAAGCTCCCAGTCTCCAATGAGCCTCTGGCCCTCCGGAAACTGGCTGGAGCCCATTCTGGCCCAACACAACTGCTGTCAGCACGAGGATGACTGTTCAACGTCTCACCTGAGCTGTGGGACAAGGGCTCCCTCCGCTACTAGCTGTTTCACGTCTGTGATGCAGCAGTGGCAGTGAAGGAAAGGCTGGCCTTGCTTTGTGCAAGACCTTTTATAGGCCTTGAGCTGCTGCAAGACCTTCATTCATTCATATAAGTTCCATCTCTAATAAATTCATTTATGTAAATTTATTCAAATTTTAAAAGTAAATTAATTCTTTTTTTTCCTGGCCCCCAACACAGTGTCAGAGAGATGATGTGGCCCTCCTGCCAAAATGTTTGGACACCCCTGATCTAGACCAACGGTTCCCAAACTGTAGATCTAGGACTCACCAACGTATCATGACTGATTTTTTATTTGGTCAGGAAACAGACAGGGCGGATTAGGCTATATGCATCAAGGGTAAAACAATCTGCTATTTGGAGCAGGGAGCAGTGCTGCCCAATCACCATTATAGCCATATCCCTTGGCATTAATTAATCAGGCAGCAGCCTCTAGGGCCTCTAAACAGTTTGGGAACCACCGATCTAGACCGATTCCAAAAATGACCACCCAGATGGCTCTAGGACCTTGAAAATCTGCATTCCCCTCCCCCACGGTGGGGAGGGAGAAGTTCCACCTTGACCAGGTTGAAAACTGCCATAGTCCAGACTGCAGCATTTTCAGCGGACAGTTAGGCTATGCTCATCTGTTTATTAACAATTCTGCAACCTGAATTAAACATCAGAGGGGACCTAGATCACCCCTTCCTTCAGGTTATGACATCCTTTTTGCTGAGGGGTGCTTCCTCTGCTGCTATTCAGTCTTTTGGTAATGCCTCCCTCCTTCCATTGGAGGTTCAGGCTGCCTGCATTGAGGTTTATTATGCTTTCCTGCAAGATCAGGTATGAAATTCTTGCAATGCAGGTCTGAATCACTGTTGGGCACATATGCATTCATCAGTTGGGCAAAGAGGCACCTTTTCTAGTGGTAATGTTCAGCAGAGAAAGGGCAACTGCCCCCATTCCTTCTACCATAGTGTCTCTTTCTGTGGCTGTTGATGATGTCATCCTTGTGTTTCTTTTTAGACTGTGAGCCCCTTTGGAACTCTCAATTCATATTATTTCATGCAGGTAGCTTAACTGTGAACAATATCCACATTCTGTTGCCACTTCTGTTCATCCAGCCTTAGAATCACTGCTAGTAGCGATCATTTCCTTAATGGTTCCTTGAGGGTTTCCATCGGGGTGAAAAGTTGGCCTACAATATTTTAAGAACAAAGGACTGATATTTACAAATTGACGGCCTTTTTTTGGACACTTTTGTGCAACAGAAAATATTTGATTGGCACAAAAAGAATAGAAAATTGTGGTCATTCGCAGTAACAAGCCTCCATTTGTAATCTAATCACCTCCATTTTGTTCTTCATTCTCAAGGGCAACTCACTCCACCGAGAGAATATTGTCTCTTCTGTGCAGTGTCACTTCTGTCTCTATTTTCTCTCCAAATATATTGCAATTTTTTTTCTTTGGATTGCATATTTTGCTCTTGTTTTCATGTACCGGGCAATGGAGGCTGTCCTCACAAGGTAGGGTGGAACAGCTGCTTTGAGAGGTGGGCTGAGAGGTGAGAAACAGGGAGGGGTGCCCCATACCTCAGTTTCTTATTCACTCTCCTTGGACAGTGAGTGAGAAGAGGATTTGTTGTTGGCATCCTTCAGTCTCGGAAGACTATGGTATCACGCTCTGATTGGTGGTTCTGGAACAGAGTGTCCTCTCCAGTGCACGAAGCCTGGGTAAAGTAGGTATGGAGGATAGGCTGTTACCCATGCAGAAAATCCCCCCTCTCCACGTCGCTGAAATGGTCCAATGGAAAGGCACAGGCCAATATGGTTGGTTCCAGCGGCGTCGCAGGAGTTGCCAGAACGTGACTGTGTTCAGCCATGAACTGCCTCAGGGACTCCGGCTCTGGATTTTGCCTCGAGGTTGACTCCTGAAGCCTTTTCCATAACTGGATGTAGCCACAAGGCAGTGGAGGTTTGGGATCAGAGTTTTCCTTCTCTCAGATGAGCTGCCTTCCCAGGCTGACGAGTCCCATCTACCCGGTGGCTGTTTAGTCGCCTCTTAGGACAAGTACAGCCAAACTGAGGGCCTATTCTTATCCCCAGCCCCCGGAAGAGGATAAGAGATGGCTTACAACATGGAAGACACATTCACGGCCCAATCCCCCTCTAATTAGGTGAATAACTAGCTTTGCATGCCAGATGCTGCTTTATTGCAGTGGGCCTGCTGGTGGGGAAGCTGGAGTGTTCCCCCACGTGTCAGCAGACCCACTGAGGCCATCTTACTGAACATTAATAGGAAGCAGGAACTGTCCTACTTCCTATTAACTTTTTATAAACCAGCGTGCAAGCTGGTTACTTGCACATTTAGTGAAGCAAGAACGCTCCTTTGTGATGCAAGGAACATCCATGCTTCCATCACTTCTAAACAACAACAAAGGTCATGTGGTGGGGGGGGGTCTAATAATTACATAGAGTCACCCCTGTAGCTACAGTTTCCATATTCACACGGGTAGGGACGAAATGGAACCCCCGTAGATACGGTGGGGATGCCTGTATTTACAAAATAGTTCACTGTCACGGACAAACATAGAAACATTCCTTGCCCAGATGCCTTTAAGAGGGGATTGGACAAATTTCTGGAGAAAAAATTCATTATGGGTTACAAGTCGTAGTAGGTATGTGCAGGCTCTTGGTTTTACAGGCAGGCTGTCTCTGATTGCCAGATGCAGGGGAGGGCACCGGGACACAGATTGTGTCTGTTGTCTTGTGTGCTCCCTGGGGCATTTGGTGGGCCATTGTGAGATACAGGAAGCTGAACTAGATGGGCCTTTGGCCTGATCCAGTGGGGCTCTTCTTATGTTCTTTGGGGGGAAAATGTGAGGTGTCTACAAATGCAAACATAAAATCTGGAAAATCAACAGACTCCCAACATTTCAGGGCACCACTTATCCAAAAGAATTAATTTAGGACCTTGTTTTTAATCTCTGTTTTGCACAGATTCTGTTGGTGAACGAAGAGACACGTTGAGTGGGACGGATGGAGCTGGGAACTGCTGCTCTGAATATCAATGAGGGGGGTGAAATCCATCGTGAGGTGCAGGACAAGTTGGTGATCTCAGCACATCACTGTGGGTTCCTCCACCGCATACAGTGATTTGTGGTAGTTATCTTCATCCAGGCAGAGGTGTTACTTTGTTAAGGTTGGTTAGCCCCGTAATTGACAAATTCCCAGGCTAAAAACAAACTCTCCTCATTTGTCTTCCCCTGCATTTTATCGATATTTCTTTTCATTCCATCCATTTACTACCTCTTGGCACAGCATGGGGCCTGTCTGGTTCATAATAAAATGCTGCTTATTAAGTTTAACTCACTTGCTGATTCCTCGGAAAGATTTCAACTCTTAATGGCTCATTTGCAGAAAGTACACTCATCTTACATGGGACTTTCCTCTGACTTTTTAAAAAAGCTTTGCAATGTAGAGCTCTCTCCTAATAGGTGCCGTCTTGAATACTCATAACTAAGGGTGGATGAGCATCCCGTGGCTTGACTCGAAAGGACTGTGGGACCTCTGCATGTTTCAAAAAGGAACTGTGACACCTCTGGTTGGCAACCTTCAGTCTCAAAAGACTATGGTATAAGCCTACAGCAACGGTATTCCCAGGCGGTCTCCCATCCAAGTACTAACCAGGCCTGACCCTGCTTAGCTTCCGAGATCATGGTATAAGCTTACAGCACCTAGTATTCCTAGGCGGTCTCCCATCCAAGTACTAACCAGGCCTGATTCTGCTTAGCTTCCGAGATCATGGTAGAAGCCTACAGCACCCGGTATTCCCAGGCGGTCTCCCATCCAAGTACTAACCAGGCCTGACCCTGCTTAGCTTCCAAGATCATGGTATAAGCCTACAGCTCCCGGTATTCCCAGGCGGTCTCCCATCCAAGTACTAACCAGGCCTGACTCTGCTTAGCTTCCGAGATCATGGTATAACCCTACAGCACCCGGTATTCCCAGGCGGTCTCCCATCCAAGTACAAACCAGGCTTGACTCTGCTTAGCTTCCGAGATCATGGTATAAGCCTACAGCACCCGGTATTCCCAGGCGGTCTCCCATCCAAGTACTAACCAGGCCTGACCCTGCTTAGCTTCCGAGATCATGGTATAAGCCTACAGCACCCGGTATTCCCAGGCGGTCTCCCATCCAAGTACTAACCAGGCCTGACTCTGCTTAGCTTCCGAGATCATGGTATAAGCCTACAGTACCCGGTATTCCCAGGCGGTCTCCCATCCAAGTACTAACCAGGCCTGACGCTGCTTAGCTTCCGAGATCATGGTAGAAGCTTACAGCACCCGGTATTCCCAGGCGGTCTCCCATCCAAGTACTAACCAGGCCTGACCCTGCTTAGCTTCCGAGATCATGGTATAAGCCTACAGCACCCGGTATTCCCAGGCGGTCTCCCATCCAAGTACTAACCAGGCCTGACCCTGCTTAGCTTCCGAGATCATGGTATAAGCCTACAGCACCCGGTATTCCCAGGCGGTCTCCCATCCAAGTACTAACCAGGCCTGACCCTGCTTAGCTTCCGAGATCATGGTATAAGCCTACAGCACCCGGTATTCCCAGGCGGTCTCCCATCCAAGTACTAACCAGGCCTGACCCTGCTTAGCTTCCGAGATCATGGTAGAAGCCTACAGCACCCGGTATTCCCAGGCGGTCTCCTATCCAAGTACTAACCTGGCCTGACCCTGCTTAGCTTCCGAGATCAGACGAAATGCTTAAAATGATGCATGTTTCAAAAAGGAACTGTGACACCTCTGGGCATTGCCATATTTAATATTCATATTGTGACCAGGGCCAATACTATGTTAAGGGGCACTTATGGTAAAGATGGCATGAGAGATCAGTCAAGGGCACAGAATATTGAATTGCCCTGATTGATTTCTTGCATGAAGAATTTGGTGAACCCAGCCATGATTGCTTATGTCTGATTATGATTTATATTATGTGTTTGATTTTCTCTCTCCTTGGATCATTTGCTGTTTTGTTTTTTTTTAATTTTGTTTTTTATTATTTTTACATTCTTATTATGGTTTTTGTATTGTTCAGTTTGTATTGAGAGCCACCTCTGATCTTTTTTAGAAGACGTAGGACGTAAATGTTTATTTATTTCAAAATAAATGAAAAATCTCCCCATTACTGCCCCAGAACATAGTGTCATCCTGGGACAGGTGTGGATAGTCAAGATGGCACCACCAAGGGATGACTGCATATTGGAGTTTTTGTTTGTTTTTTTTCCCTAAGGAAAAAAAAAATTAAATGAGAATTCTCAATAGGTTGTTGGAACCTTCAGTAGGGTGTTGCAGAAAATCAGGGCCCCCTGAATAGGTCCCAAGGCACACTAGGCAGGGCCTGAATGAACCTGAACCAAAAATGGGGAGCCCTGGAAATGAACAAGGTTCTGAATTGCAGTATTTTTGCATACACACCCATCTGTTTACTGAGAATTCAAGAAAGAAAGAAAGAAAGAAAGAAAGAAAGAAAGAAAGAAAGAAAGAAAGAAAGAAAGAAAGAAAGAAAGAAAGAAAGAAACTTTGTACTCGGTGGCATAGGTAGAGGGGGTGCAAAGCGCTAAGTTTTCAGGGAGCCTCACTGTAGTGTGCAAGTGACACCTTTGTTCTGCCTCCATTTTGCTCCCACTGCCCAGAATGGCCCTGAAGGGGAGAGGGAGGGGTCCCACTTGCACCCTGTGAAGAAACTCCCTGCAAAACTTAGCACTTTCCACCCTCTTTAGCTACGCCACTGTTTGTACTTGCTGAGTTGTTTCCGAACAGAGGGCTGCTCACTCCTTAGTAATGTTTACTTATTTTATGGTCCTTGAAATGCCAATTTCTCTGGTTGTTCCTGATAACCGACAACTGTGTGTGTGTGTGTGTGTGTGTGTGTGAGAGAGAGAGAGAGAGAGAGAGAGAGAGAGAGAGAGAGAGAGAAAATGCAGTTGTAAGAAATATTGTAGTTCTACTTACACAGTTGTATCTGCATGTAACTGACAGGGCTGTGTATTAAATACTATTTTTTTCTTAGCAGCATCTTGCTAGAATATTGCTTCGGTGTGCACACCTGCAGTGAGAACAGAGCAAGCTCCATGGGGAGAGCAATTTCCTCTGGGTAGACAAAAGTTCAACTGCTAGTACAGTTTCCCCACCAGGGGGAAAAGAGAAGCCATTTGAAATATAGCGCCCATTAGCTAGGCAGGTTGAAAGCTTCTCTGGCTGCAAATGAATCTTCCAATTGATACCCTGAGAGCCTGTGTTTTGGAGGACCTGGTCAGGTTATAAAGCAGGCAGACCCTTCACTTATTCCTGCGTGAAATCTGGAGATCGTTGGCTTTTCAAACAATTTGGGGACACAGGTGACCACTTTTCTGATTCGTAGACGTGTAGATCTGGGGGCAGAAAAGAAATAATTCTAGCAACAATAGCCCAAGGAGGGGGAGGAGGTGGTTCGTAGTGATCATGCTTTCCTCCTCATGGTTCCGTTGTTACTTGGGAGGAGGGAGCCTCATTAAACAACCAGCACAAATGGGACTACTTCTGAGCAAAGGATTGGGCCATCCTGGTAAGCCTCACAGCTGCTATGAATAACCTTACTTTCTCTTGCTGATTCTCTCCAGGCTCTCACGCAGTCCCTCCCACCCCCTAATGCCTTGTTTACAGATGGGTGGGGGGCAGTAAGGGAGTATTTAAAGAGAACACACTCACACTCGCACACACACACACAGAGCAGCCCCCGTTTTTCCCCATGGCTGGCTTTTTAAAGGGGTTGACTCGTGACTCAAGTCTTTTTAAGTTGCAAAAAGGTGACTCAGCGACTCGGAAAGTGTCCCATCATGACTCGTTTTTGAGTCGAGTCATGGGCTGCAGTCAGAGACTTGTGACTCGACTTGAGTCGAGCTGTGCTGGATTTGCCCATCCCTGTCAAATTGCCCCCATCATGTTCGCGACTCACCTGCCTTTCTTTGCAAAGGCTTTGCTGACAAAGCAATGCTAACAGGAAGTAGACAGCAGGAATGTCTCCTTCCTGAGACATTGTTCATTTGTAGCTGCTCAGACTCCAGGCACTTCAATGGGACAGGGCATCAAGGAATTGGGCATCAGGGCAAAATCTAGTTGCATTCTCCAGTGGCATTTGACTTGGCTTCTTTCCTTGAGTTTCAGGAACCATTTGATCTGCGGAATTTAGATGCCTTTACAAGGTGATTCAGCAAAGTCATGGAGGGCAGGTGGTTAGATGGAGCCTTCAGGTTCAGTGAGTGTAATTCTAAATAGCAAAGGCTGGGGAACAAAAACGTAGCTCCCTGGGAAAAGGGTGTGGATATATGGCTTCTTTTGCTTCCCTTCTTTTCCTATATTACAAAGTCACAAAAGAATTTGCACATACATTGAAGCACAGAAAATGCATATCTGAAAGAAGAAGCGGGGGGGGGGGGGAAGAAATTTGCAGATTGGCCTTAACTTTGTCCTCTGGGAACTCCTGCTAGTTTTACCTCCCAGGGCTATTATGATACCACTGCCTTGAATAATATTTGTGAAGAGCTTTGATACCTATGGATGAAAAGTGCAACGCCGCGAGCCGGATGTAACATGCAAAATTCCCCCAGAGATGTCAGCTTGGATTTATCATGTCTTCAACGCAAATCAAAGTCAGAGGGAAACTGCTAAATGAAGGAGGCTCAACTGGTAAATAAAGAAATGGAGACGAGCCGAACATGCGGAGGGAGAGAAAATGGATCAGGTAGAAGCAGGAATACGAAGCATTTAGCTGTGCATTTTGACGAGTTGAAGTCCTTCGTGTATGTTATCTCTGTAATCCTTAGAGCAGTAAATGAGTGCTTTTGTCCTCATATTGCTGAAGGAGATGAGAAATTGCAGGGCTCATAGCTTGCCGAAGGCCACCTAGTGGGTTTACAGGAAAGGCAAGCTACAAACCAAGGAATAAACTACAGTGCTGAGAAGTTCATGCATTTCAGTTTTCAGATCAATATTTGCTAGTTTAATTCCTCGACAAAACGTTAGCCAGCTATGCAAATTACGCAAACATCAAAAGTCGTTCTCTGTTTTTGTAAGCGGTGAAAGCAACTGAACTGGGGTGCTTGGGCAGGAGGTCTGGTCTAGAGGGTTGAGCCTCCATTTGCCTGAAGATAACATCCGAAGGTCGCCAGTTCGAGGCCACCGGCACCTTGAAGCAGCTGACAAGCTGAGCCGAGAACATAAGAACATAAGAACAGCCCCACTGGATCAGGCCATAGGCCCATCTAGTCCAGCTTCCTGTATCTCACAGCGGCCCACCAAATGCCCCAGAGTTATTCCATCTGCTCGGAGCGTGGGAGGATGGAGGCCAGAATGTGCGACCAGATCAAGAAAGAAACATCTGAATGTTGTGGTTTCTTGAAAGATAGAAACCTTCTTTCAAATTGTAAAAATCCCTACAGGGATTTAAATTGCCTGCCTATGTAAACCGCCTTGAACAAAGTCTAAGGAGAAATCTGAGGACCAAGAAAGGCGGTATAGAAATACCTGTATTATTATTATTGGAACCCTTCTGAGAAAATCCAGAGGTCTTACTGAAACTCTTCTTGCTTTTCCTGAAATGCCTTTTGATGTTTTCCCTGAGCAGCAACCTCCAGATTGAGCTCTAGCTTTTACTAAGGTGAATGTCGGCACCAAACCTAGTTGTGGAACATGTCAGCATTCCCTGTGATGTGGAGAGCTTCCTCACAAGGCCAGGACTCCAAGCCAAGATGCAGGCAAAATAGCTCAGACCTGGAAATGAGCCTCAGGAACTGATAATCGGGGAGGGGCAGCAGATGTGGGCCAGCTCATACCCTGGTTGAGGGTTGGGCCCACCCTTGAATCTGCAGTACCAATGGCAATGGTTGCATGTGATCTGCCATCGGGGGCAGGCAGGGGGGATCTATGAGGGCTTTGCTCTAAGCTTACCAGCAACCTTGCACCAGCACTGCTCATAATGTTCCCTTCAAACAAGAGGAAAGCTTTTCCAGAACTCCAGAATTATTCTCCACCTGGAGATGAAGCAGGAGAAGAATTCTGAGGTCCCCCATCCACTTCAGTCCTCAAAGCCTCCTCCCTTTCCCCTGTCCAGGGCAGGAATGAGCCACAAGGCTGGTTTGATCTGATTTTCTCTCCTGTCTCTCCCTCCTTTTCCATCCTGATATGTGTGTAATAGGAAGAAGGTCTCTAGTGGATCTGAGGTGATATTGTTTTATGTCCAAAGTTAACACATACGCATGAGGACAACAGAGAGGGAAGAGAAGAGGATTTCAAATCAAATCTTCCTTCTTCCACTTCGTAATGGGGAAAAAAAAATTGCTCAGCATAACCTTTAGAAAACCCTAAGCTTAGCCTTCCTAATCCCAAACGCCAGCCCCACTTCGCTTTAAGCCAAATGTGCCTGTTTGTTGCATGGAGCTCCTGCTCAGCCCAAAATTCAAGGGTGTTGCTTTATTCTCCTAGATGCTCTGGCTCATCCCCACCTTCTTCTCAGATGGGATTTCACTGCAGTCTCCTTCCTGCCCCAGGTGCACTGGGTTCTGTGACATGCAGTGACTATACCCTGTCTCCTCTGCATCAAGTCCCCAGGACTGTCCATTCCACACTATGATGTCCTGGCCTCCTCTCGTTGCAGAAACTCCCACTGATTTTCTGCCTCATGCTAGGAAGATCATAGAATCATAAAGGTGGAATAGACTCACAAGATTATCTAGTCCAACCCTCTGCCTGTAGCCGGAAGTCCTCCTAGATCATCTCCAGCAGGTGCCTTTGAGCCTCTGCTTGAAGATCTCCAGTGAGGGAGAATCACTGCAAGGGAGTGATTTGCAAGGGAGGGCACCAGGATGAGGTCTCTTGTTATCTGGCGTGCTCCCTGGGGCATTTGGTGGGCTGCTGTGAGATACAGGAAGCTGGACTAGATGGGTCTATGGCCTGATCCAGTGGGGCTGTTCTTATATTCTTATGTAATCCACCATGGCAACCTGTTCCACTACTGAACCACCCTTACCCTCAAGAATTACTTCATGATGTTCAACTGAATCTCCTCTCTTGCAGTTTATATCTATTGGAGCTAGTTCTACTATAAGGGGCAGCTGAAAACAAAATTGTTCCTTTTTCCACATGACAGCCCATCAGGTATTTGAAGAGAGCTGTCATATCCCCTCTTGGCCTTCTCTTCTCTGGATGAAACATACCAAGTTCCCTCAACCTTTCTTTCTAGGGCTTGTTCTCCAGATCAGTCCCTTCATGTCACACCCTGCACTGTCTGTAACCTCTAACTGCTTACATTTGCCCTGCCCTGCAAAGAAACCAGCCTCTAATGGTGGACAGGAGGCATAAAGACCAGGATGCAGGTGGACAATTTTGGGTAAACTGTTGTTGTTGGCAACCTTTTGTTGGCAACCGATTCAAGAGTGACAATCCCTTCCACACTGGGAGCAAGTGCAGTCTGTCCCTGGTCTGTCTCCCTGGCTATGGGCCTTCCTTCTTTGCCTCTTTGCCTCAGTCTGTTGGCCAAGTGGCTCTTCAAACTGGGAGAAGCCATGCTGCACAGCCTGCCTCCAAGTGGGCCGCTCAGAGGCCAGGGTTTCCCACCTGTTGAAGTCCACTCCTAAGGCCTTCAGATCCCTTTTGCAGATGTCCTTGTATCGCAACTGTAGTCTACCTGTAGGGCGCTTTCCTTGCACGAGTTCTCCATAGAGGAGATCCTTTGGGCTCCGGCCATCATCCATTCTCACGACATGACCGAGCCAACGCAGGCGTCTCTGTTTCAGCAGTGCATACATGCTAGGGATTCCAGCTCATTCCAGTACTGTGTTGTTTGGAACTTTGTCCTGCCAGGTGATGGCGAGAACGCGTCGGAGGCAGTGCATGTGGAAAGCGTTCAGTTTCCTCTCCTGTTGTGAGCAAAGAGTCCATGACTCGCTGCAGTACAGAAGTGTACTCAGGACGCAAGCTCTGTAGACCTGGATCTTGATCTTGGTAAGCTGGAGGGGCAACAATATTACTGACACCATATAGTCCCTAGGGATGTTGACTAGAGCATCTTCAGCATCAATGGGATGAAGCTTTAGTAAACATCCTAAGCTTTTATCACAAGTTCTTAGCAAATTATACCATATGAATAAGGAAGACCTATATGGAAGTGAATTGTTATATAATAACAAGCCTCACCCAAAATGACATTGGGATGTTAGGGCAGGAGGTCTGGTCTAGAGGGTTGAGCCTCCATTTGCCTGAAGATAACATCCGAAAGTCGCCAGTTCGAGGCCACCGGCACCGTGCGACCTTGAAGCAGCTGACAAGCTGAGCCGAGCTATTCCATCTGCTCTGAGCGTGGGAGGATGGAGGCCAGAATGTGCGACCAGATCAAGAAAGAAACATCTGGATGTTGTGGTTACGTGAAAGATAGAAACCTTCTTTCAAATTGTAAAAAATCCCTATGGGGATTTTAAATTGCCTGCCTGCGTAAACCGCCTTGAATAAAGTCTAAGGAGAAATCTGAGGACCAAGAAAGGTGGTATAGAAATACCTGTATTATTATTATTATTATTATTATTATTATTATTATTATTATTATTATTATTATTATTAAATGTATAGATCTATTTCCCTTCACCAAATAGTTAACTTGATTCAAAGCATTTTTGTGCTGCTCAAAATGCAAGAGACAGGGCAGAACAATTTTTTTTTAAAAAATATCCCCTATTAAGGATGACTGTAAAACCTAGTCACCTTTAAATGGGATGTGGAAATTGAGCATAATTGAGTGGCATGTCTCCTAATTACGTAAGGGGATTAAGAAGCGAGGAGGAAGAAGCGACATTGACCTGACCTACATTTCGAGGGGTGCCCTGCCGGTTTTCCAAACCATTGTTGACTTGGTGACCCCTGCTCGAGGGTTCCTGAGTTCACCTTCGGATATATGGGACAAATCAGAGGGATGGGAGATGAGGGCTAAAGGTCAGGTGGAAATAATTGCTCCAATAAGCCACAGAAGTGGCCAATGATTTTATGCAAAGGACAGAGATCAGGTCCGGAGGGGAGAGTTGAAATGCGGTGGAAGACGGCACAGCAAATGTCCAAAATGCTGGTGAATATCTAGATTAACAAATGAGTGCTGCTCCCCCACCCTGAGATGAAGGCATGAGCACAGTGATTGGGTTCAACTATGGGCCGTGACTTAATTTACCTAAATGTCAGATCTTCAGGAGGGGCACACCCAAATGCATGGACAATACCCCCCCCCCCAGTATCTGCAGGTGACATGTTTCAAGACTTATCGGGGTTATGCAAAACATTGGATAATAGTGATCCCTATATATACACATTTATTTCATGCACAGTGCAATCCTCACTTGCGGTGGAACAGGCAGGCCGGCAGGCCTGAGCTGTATCCAGCGCAAGTTTCAGGCGCTTAGTAGCTCAGCCCGGGGCAAGAGGAACTGCTTTCCCTTACCCTGGGAAGAGCCACTGCAGCCCCAATGGGGCTACTTGGATCACAAAATCGGTGGCACAAATCCGAGCAACTCGGAGCTGGCCCAGGCTGCCCAGGAACTTGGTTAGGATTCGGCATAGCCGCCGGATCCTGGCCCTGCCCACTACTCACCCCAAAATGCCTCCCTGCCCTCCCCAGATCCCTGCTCTGCCAATGCAAACTCACCTTCCCCGATGGTGCAGAGAGGCTGGCGCAAGGGACATATAAACACATATAAAGTCCCTTGCGCCGGTCTAACTTGTGTTATGTGTAAAAAAGTTGAGTTTGACTGAGGAGGACCTGAGGGAAAACTGCTGCAGGAGAGGAGGCTGCAGTACCCGTAGAGGGAAGATAGAGGCTGCTGCGTGCAGAGGCCTATAAAAGGGGCTGCACAAGACCCGGCTTGGATATAGACCACCAGGGAAGCCTTGCTGAGAGGAGCTTCAAGACTGAGCTGGGAGAGACCATGCTGCTGAGAGCTGAAACCTGAGCTGAGGCGAGAATTGCAGCAAGGAGCCCCTGGAAGAGCCACACAGAGAACCAGGGAGCAATCACCCAGCCCCTTGGCCTCAAGTCCTGCTGCCTCCTGCCTGCATAGTGCCTGCCTGCCTCAGGTCCTCAGGGAATTTGGAACTAGGTTGTGTTTTCATTTGGTTAAGGTTCCATTCCGAACAATAAAGGCCTTAAACCTTTCGTTGGTGTCAGTAGTCTCTTTGGTCCTGCGTAACACTTGCCTCCCGAGTGGCACGAAAGTGCTTTACGGCACTTTTGTGACAATCCTGGGCCAGCGCCAGCCTAACTCCAGGTTAGGATTGCTCCCTTAGGGCACAATCCTAACCCCTTATGTCAGTGCTTTCCAGCACTGACATAAGGGCAGTGCAGCTCCAAGTTAAGGGAACAAGCGTTCTCTTACTTTGAGGAGGCCTCCGTGAGTGACACCCAACGGCAGGATGCAGCACATGTCCCATTGGCACCGCTATGCCAGTGCTGGAAAGTACTGACCTAAGGGGTTAGGATTGCGCCCTCCGTGACATACCTGTGATAAAGTTATTTTCACAACAACCTTGCAATGATGTGGCTGGCCAGGGGTGTATCAAGGGAGGGTAAGGAGCAGATCTCAGTTGTAACAGTGGTGCCGATACCAAATGCCCCCTTGTGATGTTCTCTGTATATTTTAAACACTCTCTTCACGCACATATTCTGTTGGACAGAATAATGGCCATTTTGAGAATGCAGAAATAAAACAGGTGCGGGGGGTTGCATTTGATGGCCACACACTGCGTAGCGAACTCCCTTCCTCCAAATCTTTGTGGGTCCTTCCATCCTAAGGACTATGTATCTGATAAGACGTCAAAGAGCCACAGCTGTTCAGTCCTCTAATGAACAACACACAGAGTGGATCTGTCTTTTCTTATCGTCCGCTATCGCCGAGGATGGTGTTTTCCCCCTTTGTCTCCAAGGCCCAGAAGTCATATTTTAGACATGAGTTTCTTTTATCTTTAAGCTTCCAAGTGGATATATTTGATTTATAAATTCATTCCGAAAATATTTTTCCTCAGCTCACGCTTCAGTGGTGCTACAAGTTATTTGTTTAGCAGGAACAAATAGTTCTCCCAGGCTGAGATTCAATAATTCTCCACGGGGAACATATATATACTAATGGAGAACCACCTAAATCCATGGACGCGTTGTGAATTTTTTATTGTAAAAAATGCCTGAGAAACTCCTGTTCAATCCTATCGCAAGACCCACCCGCCCGATGTTCTGTTTCCAACAGCGGCCAGTCCAGTGCTTTTGGGAAGCTCGCAGGCAAGATCCAAAGGCAATGGTCTTTCACTGTTTTCTGTGCCCAGCAGCTGTCTTCAGACATTCCCTTTGAGCCACCTTCAGCTGAAGCTTCCCTTTGAGTTATTCTGAGGTAGACTTCTCCGGAACAGGGAGGTTCAATTTCTCTGTCAGAGCGCATAGCTGCCGGTAGACCCAACCTCCCTGGATTTGCCTCTTTCTTTTTCAAAGACATCTAAGCTAGTGACATCACTACACCTTGTGGCAGAGAAGATCTGCAAGCTAATGGTGCATGGTTATGTAAACACGCCTCATTATGTGCGACTAAATAATTATGCATAATTAATGTGCCAATTATGCAATAATTATGCATAATAATATAACACTTTAATTAGGTAATTATGCATGATAATATAATACTTTCTCTGCATCCCCCCCCCCCCCCATTCACTTGCAAGGATACATGCAGGGTGCAATCATAATGCCATCAGGCTGTGAAAATGAAAGACATGCACGCGCACCTTTTTCAGATTCTGCACTCTCATGTGTTTCAAATTCATGCATTGACCTCTCCTGGCTATGATAACGACATGAGGGAATGTCTGAAGGTAGCAGAGAGAAATGGTTGGCAACCTTCAGTCTCGAAAGACTATGGTATAAGCCTACAGCACCCAGTATTCCCAGGCGGTCTCCCATCCAGGTACTAACCAGGCCTTACCCGGCTTAGCTTCCAAGATCAGCCAAGATCAGGCATGTGCAGGGTAGCAGAGAGATCAGGCTGGACATCAGGCTGGAGCTGCAAGACCTGGGGCAGAACCTTGGATAGACCTCCAATGATTCCTGCAGCTTAGCTGTGACCTTCTGTGTACCTCTGGGTTTGACTAGCCCTGATTAGCCTCACTTGCCTGAGGGTAGACATGTGACCTGGAGTCCAGTACTCTCCTACCTGTCTATTTCCCTTTTCTGAGTAACAACACATCAAATCTAATCATTTGTGGGCATCATTCACCCACCTTAATCTATGCTAAGAAAGAGTGTTTCTTATACCTGTCCAGTGTGTTGGCAACCTTCAGTCTCAGAAGACTCTGGTATCGCGCTCTGGATGGTGGTTCTGGAACAGCGTCTAGTGTGGCTGAAAAGGCCGATTTGGGAGTGACAATTCGTTCCACACTGGGAACAAGTGCAGTCTGTCCCTGGTCTGTCTCCCTGGCTGTGGGCCTTCCTACTTTGCCTCTTTGCCTCAGCCTGTTGGCCAAGTGTCTCTTCCAACTGGGAAAGGCCATGCTGCACAGCCTGCCTCCTTTTTGCTGATTAATCTATTACAATTCTGAGAGATAAATATCTCCTGAAGTAATGGGGGGGGGGGGGTTGTTTGCTGGCTGGCCACATCAGGAACTGGCCAAGTCCCATGTGCTCCTGAGAGCCCACATGGTTAATATCAGACAGCTCCTTGGATGGTGCAAGTCTGAGTGGACCCAAGGGAACATGTAGGCTGGGTGAAAGACATATTGTGAGAAACGTTACCACCAATAACTGCCCTTTTTCCTCCCCTGATACACCTCCTGGCAGTCTCAATCCCACCCTGATCCTCCTCTTCTCCACCCACAGCACACCCCCTGCACTAACGTACCTCCTAGAGCACTGGCTGGGTGCTCTGGTGGCATGAGTGTGTAGGTGCCAGGCTTTCACGCTGGTGGTCCAACTGCACATGTTGTCGTTGCAGCCACAGTGCCGACACAGGGAGTCTTCTGCTGATGGAATTCTAAATATCTGGTGTGGGTCTGAGAAGACCCATTGGAGCCTAGGGAGCCAATCTAGGCAGCCTACAGAGAGGTAAGCAACATAGATTTTTATTTACCTCTCCTGGTCCATCTGGTTGGACCCCCCACCAACCATAGCATTTGCATATGCTCAGTTGGTGGTACTGCATGCTAAGGGCTGGTGGGCGATAGGATTGGGCCTTAAATCTCCTGCCTCTGTGCAGAAAATACCAGGCGAACATCTCGCTGACCTTGTTTACCATGACAATTCTGAATAGTAGAGCACTGATACTTTTATTTCATCCTTCATGATATCAGCTGCATTCAAGAAAATGATATGCAAATAGCATGTCAGGGGATATAAATATGCAGTTTAATGTAAAATACTGAAATCACAACTGACCTTGCAAACGCATCACATAAATATTGGAAGAAACTGCACAGCATTAATATAATTTTTTTTCTCTCTCAATAAAGTTATTAGTAAATGTATTTTGTGGAAAAGAATCTTCATGTGCTGTCTTGATTTGTATTTTGGTAGAACTAGATGCCCCAACAAAAGACAGAAATTAAACTGGAAGACTTTTACAGCACTCAACAAATTATAGCTGTAAACAACTGGGGGTGTAAATTCAAACTGAAGCCAGAGACAGAAAACAACTGTGCTGGAGGAAATGGATTCTCAACTGGGGAACAGAATCTGATTGAGCTTATCAAAAATCACATGGTATGAAGAAATTTCTCTCTCTCTCTCTCTGTCTCTGTGTGTGTGTGTGTGTGTGTGTGTGTGTGTGTGTGTGTGTTGTTATGGAGTCAAAAGAGGGCACAATCCATCCACCAGACGGCATGGGAGGGGAATTGATATAATGATGGGAACTTCATTACACCTCTCAGTACTGGGGGGGGGGACTGCTTTCATGCCCTGTGGGCTTCCTGGACCCATCTGAATTGCTGGTACCACATATGGACTACACGCAGTCTTGCTCTGATTCAGCAGAACTTGTCTTATGTGCTTATGATCCATACACCTATGTACAGTATTGTATTCAGTGGCATTGCTAGAGGGGTGCAGGTGTGCAGGCCGCACCGGGTGACATGCATAGGGGGTGACACCACTAATGGCCAAAATGGTTAAAATAATGTTTTTTTAGGAATAATACTATCATGTTATATATCACTCAATGTGCAATTTCGTGTAGAACGCAATGAAACAAACCGTGTCTAAGTATCTCTATTCTATCAAAAGTTATAGCCACAAACCAGTGGGGGCAGGGTGATGATGTGTTGTAATACCCACTGCTTGGGGTGCTGCCATGCCCACTGCATGGGTGAACATCCATGATGGAGTTGATGTGCTGGCCTCCAGGTGTTTCAAACCCTTATGATGTCACTGATTGGATCCACATCACCATCCAACCAGCCGTCTATCCATCTCCCCAGACCAGTTTGGAATCCTCCCCTAATTCTTTGAGTGCCTCTGGGCACTCACAAAGCCTATCATGCACTTACCTCAAGCCTTAACTGCATTTGTCACTTGTGACCCCTGGATCCAATGGGACTTCAAATGTTTTCTGAATTACTTGTGTTTCTGCCCAGTTGTTTGAGCATTCCCAGTTACGCCATCCAAGAGGTTGAATTCCATCCCCCAAACCCCAACATTCTCTGCAAATTTACATGTCTGAAATAAAAATCTGATTGTTTTGATTTGGATTTCTGCAGTGTCGTATACTTGGTCTCACTCCCCCAGGGTTTTGGGTGCTCAGAGTTGTTGGTTCTGAACCCTAGAGCCCTCAAAGATCCCTGTTCGGTAGTACTGCCACCACCCTGTAAGAGCCAGTGCCTCAGTCCAGGGAAATGGAGACTCTCTAGGCTTAATTACATCCCTTGTAGGCACTGAGCACTTTCTTTACTTAAAGTCTCAGTCCTCAAGTTACTAATCCACAATGAGGATTTTTGGTAGCTTGCTGAACGGCTAGGCAGGATTCTGAACCTTTGTCCCCAACAGACAATGAACCAACATGTTAAAAAGATTTTTACTTTATTAAGTACATAGGATTACAAAAAGTTACAAAAGGCAGCAATTGCTAAAGGCATAAAAACTTCTAGGAAACATATCAGCATAAAACAACAAAGCTAACTGGCTAACTATTATTCTCTAACCCTCACCTGGGTCAGCTTCTTTTGTAGATCCTCAGGTCAGTTATCTAAGAGGCCACATGGTCCTGGCGGGGCAGGATGTGCACCCACCATCTATCTCACCAAGAGATAAAAACCAAGAGACCCTGTCCTCCGGAAGTGGGGCTGGATGCTCGACCTCTCAGCTCTTCCCTCCCCCCTGGAGATCTACAGCTGCATTCCAGTCTTTCTGGCTGCCTAGGTGCTACATAATCACCTTCCATTGAGTTGTAAATTCTTAGCAGCTAGGACTGCAAGTCACTTCTGTGTTACTGTTTTAGCTTGGTTCAGGCTTTACATGTTACTAGGCCTAAACGGTACATATTCATGACATGCAGCCCACATACAATGCTCACCAATGCAATGCTCACTCTCTCCCCTTCCCCACATGTTTTATCTAAAATGCTCCCCCTCCTCATCTAAGCTGCGGCTGTGGGGGAAAGGGCAATTTCATTCTTACATTGTCACGCAGTATTTAACACAATAATGTTTGAGACTTGCATGCTCTACTGATGGGAATTTTAATTAGCGAGCAATGCTGCAATTAGTGACTTCACATATTCCAAACATCTCTAGTACAATACTGCCCCATGATTCAGTTATCTGACAAGCTATGAATTAAATGCACATCAAACTTAAAAGGTGCCTTTCTCCGCTAAGAATCATGCTACCAGCTGACTATTCCAGCTGTGGCCTGCTCTAGGAGAGCAGTGACCCATGCCTTAGTCCAGGGTGACCAGATGTCATGCTGGCTGAAGAGGACCCGGCACCCCAAAATGTAAGACGTCCAAGAAAACTGTAGGACATCACAAAATAAAAGCTAAAAAACACTCGTGTATACTGATTTCATGTGGTTAATTTAAACCAGGGGTGTCCAAACATTTTGGCAGGAGGGTCACATCATCTCTCTGACACTGTCAGGGGCCGGAGGGGGGGGGGAAGAATTAATTTACATTTCAAATTTGAATAAATTTACATAAATGAATTTATTAGAGATGGAACTTATACAATTGAATGAAGGTCTTGCAGTAGCTCAAGACCTATAAAAGGCCTTGCACAAAGCAAGGCCAGCCTTTCCTTCTCTGCCACTGCTGCATCACAGATGTGAAACTGCAAGTAGTGGAGGGAGCCCTCGTCCCATAGCTCAGGTGAGAGGTCATTGGGCCAGCATGGGCTCCAGCAAGTCTCTGGAGGGCCAGAGGCTCATTGGAGACTGAGGGCTCCCCAAGGGCCTGATTGGGAGCCCCTGAGGGCTGGAGTTTGGGCACCCCTGATTTAAACATTATACTACTTATTACTAAATTTAAAACTATACTACATATGATTTATTACAGATAATTCATGAATTACAAGGAGACTGCGCTTGCCTGCAGGGGCTGCTCAGGGGGAAAAGGAGATTTATTTTCCAGGACACAAGACTAAAAAAGAGGACATGTCCTGGAAAAAAGAGGACCTCTGCTCACCCTGCCTTAGTCACAGCTAGCTTAGTACGGATACCTCCCATAACTCTGCTTCCTATAACAGTGTTTCATTATAACACTCTTTGCCCCGTGTAATAGAAAAAGAAAAAGGTTTAAGATCCTTAAAGCCATTTAAAAGTTCAGTGCAGAAAAAACACAGCTGTCTTTGTGCTGTTGGATGAAAGTCCAGCTTTCACCCAACAGAAGCTGCATGAAAGAAGCTGGCGTGAACCCTATGAGAGCCATATATTCTAGCTTCTTGTTGGCAACCTTCAGTCTCGGAAGACTCTGGTATCACGCTCTGGATGGTGGTTCTGGAACAGCGTCTAGTGTTCGGCTGAAAAGGCCGATTCAGGAGTGACAATCCCTCCCACACCGGGAGCAAGTGCAGTCTGTCCCTGGTCTGTCTCCCTGGCTATGGGCCTTCCTTCTTTGCCTCTTTGCCTCAGACTGTTGGCCAAGTGTCTCTTCAGACTGGGAAAGGCCATGCTGCACAGCCTGCCTCCAAGCGGGCCGCTCAGAGGCCAGGGTTTCCCACCTGTTGAGGTCCACTCCTAAGGCCTTCAGATCCCTCTTGCAGATGTCCTTGTATCGCAGCTGTGGTCTACCTGTAGGGCGCTTTCCTTGCACGAGTTCTCCATAGAGGAGATCCTTTGGGATCCGGCCATCATCCATTCTCACGACATGACCGAGCCAATGCAGACGTCTCTGTTTCAGCAGTGCATACATGCTAGGGATTCCAGCTCGTTCCAGGACTGTGTTGTTTGGAACTTTGTCCTGCCAGGTGATGCCAAGAATGCGTTGGAGGCAGCTTATTCTAGCTTACACCAGGCCAATCGCTTGCTACCAGGGAAGGAAACAGTGAGCAATTTACCCTAGATACCTTGTATGCCCAAGCCTGTGTGTCCAAGGATGATTCAGACCCTGGTTCATCCTCCTGTGAGTTGCTCTTCCTCACTGCAAAGTGGGGTTGAATTTCAGGTCCATTAGAACCCACAGCAAATATCATGAGATATTTCAATAAAGTTGTAGGGCATTGGGATGCAAATTGACGACCTTGTGTTTACTGAGTACGGAGGCCATGCGAATGTGATCTTATGTACCACTAACACCAGAACATACGCAACATCACACTATCCCCCCCACCTTGAATTTCATGACCCCAACGAAGAGCAGAGTTTGGGTTTGATCTAAGATGAGTAAATTAAAGTTTTCACATAAAAAAAAAAATCCAGGATAACACACACAAAAAAAGAAGTTACTGTATGTAAATTATGGAACAGATGTCTGATTAATCTATGGAACAATATTTCGTCTGGGACACAGGCTTGTATGGCATTCGGTTGCTCATGTATTAGGAAGAGGGAGGCCAAATATAATCGCATGAAATGGGAAAGACACGATACTAATCCACATGGGGATAAACTAGAGACGGATTTGCAAAGATTGGAGACTGTCAGAGCCCATGCTGGCCTGCAACTGCTGGTCGTGATCACCAAACACAAGCTATGGGGCAAGTTAGAGCAAGGCCTTTTATAGTCCCCATGTGTTTTCTGCTTTTTCCCTGGGCATTATTTTAACCCCACCCCATAGCCTCTGAAGAACTTATGTCTCCATGTGATTCTGGCTTGGTCTGTATGTTTTCACTGTACGAGAGGTGTGTGGTAAACAGCTCCTAGATCTCATGTGGTTCTCATGGATTATAAATTATAAGTAAGCTCAGCAAAATTCATTCATTCATATGAGTTCTGTCTCTAATGTATTCATTTATGTAAATTTATTCAAATTTGAAATGTAAACTAATTCTTTTCTTCCTGGCCCCCGACACAGTGTCAGAGAGATGATGTGGCCCTCCTACCAAAGTGTTTGCCCACCCCTGGTCTAGACAGACTTGCAGCAGGGCTCAGGGCTAGAGACAGGAGTCTTTCTTCCACTCTTCCCTGGAGATGCCAGGGGTTGAATCTAGGGCCATCTGGCTCAATTAGAGGACCTGTTGCCATTGCCATTGCTTCCTGGAATGGCTCTGATGGCCAGTGGGAGGGTCTGCTTACACGGCTCATTCTGGTGCCTGCACTATTTACTGTTCCCCCCTCCTAGCTAGGCTACTGCTTCTAACTTAAACCATTAGAACGTAAGAACATAAGAATGGCACTTCTAGATCAGGCCATAGGTCCTTCTAGTTCAGCTTCCTGTATTTCACAGCAGCCTGTCAAATGTCCCAGGGAGCACACCAGATAACAGAAGAGACCTGCATCTTGGTGCAGGTTTTTGCCCAACGTTGCAAAAATGCAACACCTGTGGGCACAAATGTGTTAAAGTAAAACAACCAGAAAACGGGTGGGGGGGGGGGAAAGAGTCATCCATTTTCTGTACATTGATGACCATAGTGAAAAGACAAATAGTGATACACAATTAACCACCTCATTATTTATTGAGCACTTCAGCACAATCGTTCAATAGAATAATTGCATAATGACCTAGCAACTCATCCTCACTCATCCATTATTTACCAAGTCAGAATAGCCGGTGGGTTAAAAAAATGCAAGAGGAAAAACTCTTCTCTTCTAGTTTTGTCAGAGACAAATGGCGTGATTAGGGCGGCCGGGCTGCAAGAGCTCATTTCAAAACTGGCTTTGATTTTTCAGTCTTTCCAGCTTTTTCTTGACATATTTGGGGTCTGTGTGCATGCACTAGAGGCAGTGGTGTTGCTAGGGGGTGCGGGCTGCACCGGGTGACACGCCAGGGGGGTGACGCGCCCTGGGGGTGACGTGCTAAAATCGCAGCATTAGGAGCTACCCCGTCATGCCATACACCATTGGATGTGGAATTCCCAGCGGACTGCAATGCAAAACTTAGTGCTTTGCACCCCTTCTAGCTGTGCCACCATTGTGTGTGTGTGTGTGTGTGTGTGTGTGTGTCTGTGTCTGTGTCTGTGTGTGTGTGTTTCCCTGTTTAAAATGGTGCTTTCTTTTTCCCTTTCTTTCAAATTCAGTAGCCCAGGAAAACTACCTTTGAGAATTGAAAGGGTTGTGCTCTTCCAAGAGATGTACCCTCAAAACGCAGTCCAGCGAATGCCCAGTGAGCATTTCTTAAAGAAAAACTTGACGAGGAAAGAGGTTGTGCTGGTGATGTGGTTAAACATTCCCTTAACAATTTGGGAAAGGTACTGTATAAATACTGTGATTAGAGTCCAATATGAATTTGTCGGCTTAATCCTAACTAACGTTGTCTAGCAGAACGTATGTTCTACCAGCGCACGCTGTCAGAAAAAAAACAAACCGTAAGCTGGTTTGGAACTAGCTGGTGCATCAGAGATTGTTGGGATGCCTGGCCGAAGCAGGTAAGCCCAGCACATGGGTGGAAGAAGCGGAGGGCAGGGAGATGTGGAATGGGGAGGAGATGGGACGGGATGGGCAGATCAGGTCCAGGAGAGGGTGGGATTGTAGGTGCATGCCATATAAAACCCCCCTTCTTAGGCCTGAACCGCATGCATTTATCAACTTGGACTTGCACCAGCGATATCGCTGGTGCGGGTCTGAGTTGACCCATTGCAGCTTTTAAGGCTTAGCCCTGGGCAAGGGGACAAGTGTCCCCTTACCCCAAGGTGACCAGCCAAAATTCCCCTGCGGGGTGCAGCGCAGCATCGGATTGGGCTCCCAAGTGTGGTTGGGATTGTATTGAGACCATAACACATACCCTTTTCTACTGCCCACTTCATGGCGTTTCACACAAGAAATATCTAGGCCCTTTGCTAATTAGGATGCAGGGCTGGGAGGACTCAATCATGCTACAGTCTCTCCTTTCCACACCTGACTCTGAGACCCTTGATAGGGTCGCTTCCTTTTTATCTGGGGTAATTGCCAGGCAGAGCTCTGGAACTCTGGGCAGTATGTGAGGAAAAGACTGATGTCTATGTTGTGTTGTCTTTGTATATTTTTTGTTTTGTTTTGTTCTTTCTCTGTATTTTATGCCAATAAAGGTCTTACTGAACTGAACTGGATTGGGCTGTGATCGAGAAGAGGTTTATTGGATTGCTGGGGAATGCCGGGATTGCCATACTGTGTAGCTGTGCGCCAAACCCCCGCGGCCCACCAGTGTGTCGTGGCACACTGGTTAAAAACTGTGGCTGTGATGCAACTGTGGCCCTGAGCAAACTGTCCTGCCATGCTGCCCAGTTCAAAGCAAGCCTTCTCTCTGTTCATTGCATTACTCTCCCTCTCAGATAATAAACATGTCTGTTTTCTTCCTCGTCCTTTGTTAATAGGAAAGGCTGGAACAAAAAGCAGGTTGCTTTTCTTTTCTTTTCTTTTCTTTTCTTTTCTTTTCTTTTCTTTTCTTTTTTTCCACTAGCTTTCCCCAGGCTGCAAAATGTGTGCTTGGAGATATTTATTACTTCCTCACTGGATTAACGTGACTGGAGAATTAGAACAGAACTGGCTCGTCTTCAGCGGGAGGAATTAAAACTAAACTTTAAAAAAGATTAGAAAGCTGGAAGGGTGAATATTTTCCTCAAAGGCTCGTCTGAAATTAAGGCCTATTGCCTCTGAAGAATTAAGTCGTAGCTTGAGATCCTAAATCCACAGAACATGGAGAAATAAAACTAGCAATCATGTTTAAAGTGTTGGCCTGTCTTTGGGGATTTGGCTACAAAGGAAATGCAGCCAATGAAGGCAAGGACTTGCTTTGAACATGTTTATTTTATTCACAACAAAAGCATATCTTCAAAGCTGCCCTTGGTCACCCTCCAGTTGGCTAGACTCTCATTTCATGAATCCTTCCCAATCTTGGGTGTTCCCAACCTTAAGTATTTAAGGGCCAAACCATTCATGAGGTTAAGCACATTGCTGGCCCTTCCATGTTTTGATGTTCTCTGGTAATCAGTACTTGGGCTGGACTTTTCTGCACAGAGGGTCTGTAATAGGGAGGAAAGCGGGGGACTTTAGCTACACCCCACATGGTCCCACTCCTCATCTCTCTGTGCTATCTTGAAAAGGGAGAAAAAAAGCTTCCATTGGTGCTCTCAACAGCCTATACCAGTGCTTTTCAACCAGTGTGCCATGGCACATTAGTGTGTCACGAAAGGTTCACAGATGTACCACAGGACTTTGTAACACAGTGTTAAGAATCACTGAAAAATTCTTCGGGGCTCTGCAGCTCTGTTTCTAGGGCAACTGTCTTTAGTAACAAATTGTCCCTCTTCCTGGATGGGACTAACTCCCAAAAGGGACATTATAAGAGGCGAAGGTCATAGAGAAGACCATAGTGGTTAGTGTGCCGTGAGAAGGTGTTGAAAATGGTTGCCCTTGCTTTGTGTGAGGCCTTTTAAAGGCCTTGAGCTATTGCAAGACCTTCATTCGCTTTTCATATAAGTGCCATCTCTAATATATTCATTGATGTAAATGTATGTAACTTTATTCAAATTTGAAATGTAAATCAATTCTTTTTTATTCCTGGCCCCTGACACGGCATCAGAGAGATGATGTGGCCCTCCTGCCAAAAAGTCTGCCCTAGACTGAAGACATGAGACATGGTATGAACTGACCCTGGTGTGAAAACAAGGAGGGGAAAAGAACTACAGCTCCAAAAAGAGTTCACTGAAATTTCAGGGCATTATCTCAGTCTCTTGTATTTTGTCCATCACGTCATAGATTATTGTTGCCATAGTTCACTTTTCCAACTGTGTTCTTTCAACACAGCATGAGTGGTTTGTTGCGATAGTTGCCAGCTTCATCTTTGCTTCCAATCATATGCATCCATGGGTGGGGGGTAGATTGGCCTGGCCTCCAATGCTTCAATGGCCTTCTGTTAGATCCCCATATAGGGCTAGTGGCATATATTCAACGTAGTGGGTCACTAGTTCTGCAGGCTTCATTTAGGTTCCTGTCCCACATTTTAACTGCATTTTCCCAATGTGCTCCCAGTGTGTAAGGACAGAGAGGTTTTCAAGCACTTAAAGCTGATTGTCTCCATTAACTGGTGATTTCTACTACACCCAAGAGCTCCTGCATACTTTGCATGATGGCAAACAATAGCTCTTACAATTCTCAGAACAACTGCGAGCATTGCTCATGTGCCGTCTGAATGCCTAATGGAGAAACATCAGGAAGCATTCACCACTGTAGATGGGAGGCTTGGATATATTGCTGGTGCAGGTGGGCCCCGGAATTCACGGATCCGGTATCCACGTTTCAATTTTCCGGAGGATACCAGGGATGCCCTTAAAAAGGGGGAAGGAAAGTAAAGGAAAATGTCAAAAATAGCTGTACCTACCTTTGTGCAGTGGAACCACCACATTTTGAGGTGCCCAGGCTTTCCTCCCTTCCCCACTGTTGTCCCAGAATGTATTGTGACCAGGAAGAGAATGCATCATGATGCATTCCGGGGCAGCATTGAGTTAAGAGGGGTGACTCAACACAACGAAAACACAGTAATTTTTCCGCACAAAGATAGGTGCAACTATTTTTGGCATTCTCCTTTACTTTGTTTTTCCTGTGTCTTGTAAGGGTGTCCCTGGTATTTGTGGATTGGCTGTATCCACAGAGTGATGGTCTTCCAGAATGGAACCCCCGCAGATATTGGGGCATGCCTGTATTCTATTTAACAATACATAATAATGTTTATTTCCAATCATTTTCACTGGAAATGGGCTTTTTCACTTCCAATCATTTTCAATGGGCTATGTCAGAATGCCAGATGTAAGGGAGGGCACCAGGATGCAGGTCTCTTGTTATCAGGTGTGCTCCCTGGGACATTTGGTGGGCCACTGTGAGATACAGGAAGGTGGACTAGATGGGCCTATGTCCTGATCCAGCAGGGCTCTTCTTATATTCTTATGAAATTCCTAAACCGTCAAGAAATCCTCCAGAGTTATGAAAAGAAAGCAAAGACGAAGGAATGGTTTGACAAGCCACAAACACCAGCAGAGGAGGGCCTGTTTGGAGAAGTTTGTAAGGGGGGGGGGGGATTCTTAAGATATCATGTCCCTTGTTTAGAGCCAAAAAAAAAAAAGCGTCATGTTGAACGGATTTGGAAACAGATTGGTAGCCAACAAAAATGGCACAATTTACAGGCACAAGGTAATAAGCCAGTGGAAACATTTTGAACCAACTGGCCCAATGGTCTTCATAAATAGTCCTGCAATATGTGCTTCGCACAGAATACACTTGTTGAACAAATAAGTGGCACCCATGTGTGCACGTGGCTCCAATCCAGCAAGGGCTTCTACGTTTGGTTTCATGCTGCCTACACAATTGAGCACATGGTGAATCTGACAACACTGATGTGAAATCGGAGCCGCTGAAGGGATGGAGCTCCAGGTACTCATGAGACACCCACAGATGAGGGCAACATGTGATTTTCTTTTACTGCTCCTCTTCAAATTCCAGAAAACCTCCAAACACACATGCATACAAAGTTGCGAGGAACGTGGGGCAACATCTGAAATACATATCTATATTAATGCAATACTTTTAAAGGAAAACATCTTCCCTGTTTATAATTGCATAATGTGTATTAATCAGAGGGGACTGCATTCTGAATTATGACAGCCCCAATTCCATGTCAATTACCGCAATTAGACTGAACTAAGCGGTCTGTAAGTGCTCCTCTGAATTCTGCATGCCCATTAATTTAATGAAAAAGTTAGATGCACACCGAATCACTAACTGTTGGGTCCGAAGAGAAAAATAACACTCAAGCAGAACTTGTGGGGACTGAAATAACAGCAAAAAAAATAAGTTTTGTGCCACAATAATTAGTAAGCAACTCTAAAAAAAGAGGTACAGGTGGAGCCTGTTTATCCTCAGATTTTACATTCGCAGATCTGATTCAAAGCAGGTCCCCCAGATCCAAACCCCGTGCCAGGCCTCCAAACCCAATACGGAACTCCTTTCCTCTGTGATGCCTAAATAGCTTCCACACTGTCAGTAGCCCCATTGCACAGTTTCTTACCTTATCCAGGGGAAGGGGGTGAATGTTCCCCAAGGAAGCGTCCATAGGATGCAGCCTTGGGCATCGGGTAACCCAGGATTGGGCTATAGAGACCCCTTCAGGGGCTCCACAAACACACTATAAGTGGCCACAATTTGCTGGGCACTGCACCACTCTGTGCATGTGCCAGGACTCATGGGTTCCCTGAGATTCCGCTTAGGAGCGTAAAGGACTCTGGAGTCAGAAACGTTTGAGATCTGCTGCCCAGGAAGAGTTGATTGGCCAGTCTGTGAGTTTGGGGGATTTGCTACATAATCTCCAAGGTAGAGGTTTTGGGTCGGTCTGCTTGTGCCTAAATAACAATTTGAAACAGAGATTTGGAAACCCCATCACTTCACGCATACACAGTGCACTTGCACCAGGCCAGAGGAAGGGCAGACTCTGGTAGATGTTGCAGTTTTGACATCATCTAAATTGATAAGAATAAAAAAATGAAATTTTTTTTAACATCTGGTTATAAAAAACAAGGATGAAAGGTCAAATGAAAGCTAACTTCTCAAATTTCTGTAACTTTTTAATAATGAATAGAATACTCAGACTGTGTAATGACAGAATGCTGGAAAAGGGGGTCTCAGCTCAACCATAGAGCTGCTCCAAGAGACCCCCAATTGCAACACTTTGGATTTTATTTTATTTTCCTTCTCCTTTGTTTGGCCTTTCCACTTTGGTTTGTGCCCTGTTCATCCCCATTTTCAAAATGGTTGGCAACCTTCAGTCTCAAGAGACTATGGTATAAGCCTACAGCACCCGATATTCCCAGTCTCCCATCCAAGTACTAACCAGGCCTGACCCTGCTGAGCTTCCTTCTATTTTCCTGATTTTTTCCCCATCCCCGATTTTGCTCATTATTATGTTCAACATTTTTTTTTAAATGACAAAATAAATATTAATTGAAAATATAATAGGGGGATTCACTCCAGGCACAACCAAGCATAATGAGGCCCAATGGGACTGCTGTACCATTAAGAACTGAAATCGTGCTAGCTGTGTTGATTTAATACACATTCTGTCACTTAGAGCTTCCCGCTAATATTAGCATGTGGGGACATGTCAACTTATTATCTTCTTTTTTTTTTAATTTTCCATAACTTATTGAGGAGCAGAGTAAAAATCTTGAGTTCATTGGCAGAACACAGATATACAAAGGCTCTTTTACTTAGGGAATATCATTTTTGTATGAAGAGTGGATTTAATATATATCATTGTCTGGGGGAATGTACAGATAACCTTTTGATGGGCATCTTGAGAAATCTGTCCTTTGGAATTATTTGCATATGCAAATAGTTAAACTTGGTGAATTTTATTAATTTCAAGTGGCTTCCACCTGACTTGATCCAGAACAGAACATCCAAAGTGGAGTTCTTCTTAACCCTTTCCCTTTTAGATAGTAAAGATACATTTTACAAAGCTCAGATACTACTTAAGGCAGTGGTTCTCAAACCTTTTAGCAATGGAACCCACTTTTTAGAATGACAATATGTCAGAATGCACCAGAAATGAATATCATTAACATGGAAGTGATGTCATGGCTGAAAGTGATATCATCAAGCAGGAAAATCTGTAACACCCCCATATGACAAAATCAAATCAAATTAATTATATAGGGTGCAATCCTATCCACACTTACCTGGGTGTAAGCCCCATTGACTATAATTGTACTTCTGAGTAGGCATGCATAGAATTGGGCTTTAAGTAAGTAAGCAAGCAAGCAAGTTAAAAGCTTACAATAAGTTAAAAAAAAACCTATTTAATATAAAGACCCTCCTAGCCTAGTGGGTCCCGACCCACAGCTTGCAAAACACTGCTTTAAGGGATTATTGACGTAAATTTGCTCTGGAAGTTATAATTTTTATAATGGCTGTAATTTAGAGTTGCTCCCAAATTTCATTTGGAAAATGAAGAGACATCAAGCCAGGATGGTTTGGGAGCTGAACTTAGACCTGGAAGATTCATGTTCAAATTCCTGCTCAGCCATGAAACGTCCTGGGTAACCTTGAGCCTGTCACTTCCAGTGTCACCTACCTCACAGGGTTGTCATGAGGACAAAAGAAAGGGAGCAGTATAAAATTTATAAAAGGCAATATAAAAATGTCAAGATAAAATAAAATGTCCTGTTTGTGTGAAAAATTTGAAGAGGGAACCAAAGGGGAAAGATTGCTGATGGTGCACCTCACCCAATAGCAACAAAACGCTAGCCCTTAAATTTCCAGGTATCCGAGGTGTTCTGCCATCCATCCACTGGATCCGAAAAAGTCTACTGAGCTAAACCGAGACTCATCCAAATTCTTTCCAATGATAGTTTTGATGTCTCCCTTAAGAAAAAAAATTACAAAAAAAAGAGAGAGGTTTGGTTTCTATTAGATTTTACAAGCTTAAAAATAACTTTTCCGTGATGGCCCCTAGATTGCTTTCCCAAGTAGGTTGACTAGCTGCATATGAAATAGCACCGGACTGTTACCTGGTCAGAGAAGTGCACTTTATGTCCAAATAAATCACAGGGATATTGGTTCATTTAAAAAAAAAAAAAGTACACATTTTTATCATTGATCTTGGAGAGATGGGGGAAGTAGCTGCACTTTGAAGTGGTTTCAGGTCTCTTGCTCTATGACATAAAATGTCCCAATTACTCTTCCACTTCATGCCTTTTGCCTTCTCAATTGCTCCAAATACCATGCTCTCGAACCGGTTCACATACAATCAGAAGGCAAGGAAAGCAAAATTGTCCTCGGCTTATACCGCTTCCAACTCCTGCAGCTGAATGAATGCTCCCCACCTCTGCACACCAACAGCAGACGCAGCTCGGGGTGTGTGCGCGCGCGCACGCGTGTGTTAAGTACAACAGGTGCTGCAATGCGCTACGTGAGTGACAACGCACAGAAGACAGTGTTTGGTTTGCTGAGCACCTGCAAAGTGCCCTTACTGCCTGGAATGGCTCTGACAGCGAGTTGGAGGGGCTGCTTCCACGGTGCGTTGAGGCCCTTGCGGTACTCACTGTTTTGCCCCCCCCCTCTAGGTATGCTACTACATCCTGAAAATTAGGCATCCCAGGGAGAAGGCAAGGCTTCCTGACAAGTGGCTACATATGGAAGTTTCTTCCTAACATGCAGGAGTATTCAGTCATCCAGCCCCTCTGCAGTCTAAAGTAACACAGTCCAGGAATAGTTGGATCGTTTCATGAGCCATATGAATCAGGGGTAGCCCATCCATCCGCATAAGCAGCGGACTGTGTGTGTGTGTATGGGGGGGGAAGCGGAGAAAGAGTGACTCATTCACTTTACCCTGAGTCTGCCCTGGCTACTGCCTCCTTCCAGCCCTCCACTCGGGGCTCAGAAAATATAAGTTGGCCTCCTAGAATGTGTCCCGAGGCCACACTAGATCCTTGTGTCCTTGGGTCCTTCCCAAGCAGGTAGTCACAAGGAGATCAATAAGTCCTGGAGTGGATTGTTCCCATACAGGGGGATGCTTTGGCATGTGCTGATTTCACCATGTCTGTAGAAGCCCCCGCAGCATGGGCCTGTATAAGTCACCTTCAACCGGAGGCAAGGGGTAGCGTACACACTGAATGAATTAAATGCATATATTAAATCTAGTCCCACCTTTGCTCCCTATCAGTTCTCTCTCTCACACAGCCCATTTCCACTTTCTTTTTTTCTGAAGGCCTTCATACATTATGTAGAAAATTACTGGGGGACTCTGTACATGAATTACCATCCGATGCTCACTGCCTGAAAGCTTTAAAATAGGATTTATGCAATACCTCCAGGTTCCATCTCAATATCCTCTCTTGTTTATGTCTCTGCTTAACTTATTCCAAGAAGAAGCCTCTCACTATGACTCTTGATAGAGGCAGAGCAGCTTGAATGCCATACGAACAAGGGAGGGTTCTTGCATATGCGTCCTGATTCTGGGCCTACCAGAAGCTTCTGGCCAGCAATGACAAATCTAGGAGACAAAATACTGCACTATAAGTGCCGTATTTAGGGCCCAATCCTATAGTCACTAGTGCCGGCGGTATGTGTGTACCGCCAGCTTTGAGTGTCACAAACATGCCATGAGCATGTTTGCGGCACATGGTGAGGAGGGAATGCTGGCACCGGACCATTGCCAGTCGGGTGGACACCACAGAGGAGACGCCAACGGTATCACTGCCAAGCGGGGGTGAGGCTTCCTGGGGCAGGGGGACGGTAGGATTGGGCCCAGGAGGGGTGGAGATGGTGGCAGAGTCTGCCACTGTATCCTAACCCCCCTCCCTGGCTAGGAAGCCCTACACGGGCCTTCTCAATCTGCACTTGCTCAATAGCGGGTGCAGATACAAAGGAACCCATTGTAGCCGTAGCTCTGTTACCCAGGGTAAAGGGACAAATGCTTCCCTCGAGGAGGGCTCCAGCACCAGACCTGGCCCTATAGGACACAGTGGTGGCCATTTTGGCGCTACTGTAGCCTACAGCACCAGTGGGGAATAGGATTGGGTTGTCCATTTGATTGGGGGAGGGGGTCCTTTTATGTTGCTCTGCTCTTAAGAATGCTACCAGTGCTGTTAAAGTCTTCCATCTTTTTTTTTCCCCCCCCTCTTGGTCCTTCTATATATTACAGCTTCTCAATTTCAATTTTCTTTTGGCAAATAAAAGAAAGCCAACAGCAGCAATTTCTTCTCCACGCACTGGCCGAAGGGTGAACTTCAATTATCCAAAATGTAATTTCGCCATGGTGGTATTAAGTCAGCTTTAATTTTTTAATGCTATTAATCCATTGTAATAAAAGGGAGATGTATAGGGTTGATGTCTCCCTCCCTGCCCAACTCCATCCCACCCTTGCTTCTGGTGGCTTTATTATGTTGGAAAAATAATTGCTTAATTACGTCAGTGCATTGTGAAGGGCTGAGTAGATGGGCGTCTCCATCTGTTTTTGCTAATATCTTGAAACAGCACAATTTGAAGGGGCAAAGTTAAGACAATAATGGCAAACGGTTTATGGCCCTACCTGCCACTTTGAGTCCAGGCAGGGCATAGGAAAATGGGTGGATCCCTGTGGAGTTCAGTTCACAACTACACGTTGGTCCTACTCTGACGTCTTAGAAGCAGGAAATGGCTGGTTGTGTTACATTTAAACAAGGCTTTCAGAGCTTGGGGTGCAGCCTCCCCAAAAAGGGATTAAAAGAAATTGACCACACTTTTGGTGTGCATAATGTACACTTCCAGCTTCTTCAGTGAGACGCTCCAGGGCAGCTGGGTTTGGTTTCCACTGCAAGAGAGATAATGGGAGTCTTATGGCATCTTTGTCATATTTGCTTTACAAATACACATGGAGAGCATGTGGAAGCAAGCAGGAAGTACCCCCTACATGTCAGCAGATCCATTGCCCCACAATGAATCCCGAGAAGGAGGACTTGCATTCCTAGATGATTTCAGGGCTTCCATCAGTTTATAGAGCTCTCTCTCTCTCTCTCTCTTTCTCTCTCTCTGTCTGTGTGTGTGTGTGTGTGTGTGTGTGTGTGTGTGCCAAATTTGCACATGCAGGTGTGTTTGTCACGCGCTTTATAAACTCCACACACCCTCCTTAGTACAAGAGGCATCATTTTCTCCAGTCTGTGATGGTTCTCTCCAACAAAACACTCAAGAAAGAGCTCTTGGAAGGTATCATAAGAACATAAGAACAGCCCCACTGGATAAGACCATAGGCCCATCTAGTCCAGCTTCCTATATCTCACAGCGGCCCACCAAATTCAGGAGTTCATCTCCTACCAATTAGGAGTTCATCCCCTACCAATTAGTATCAGGAGTTTATCTCCTACCAATGAGCAAGCATCAATTATTTCAGGCTATTAACCAGCAATCTTCCTAAATAAACTATCAGCCGGTAACCTGTAGCACAGCCTTCCAGAGAGTTTGTACTGGTTTTGAGACAGTTCTTAATACAGACATGTTAGATTATATCCTATTTTGCTGTGGACTAATTTTTTTTTTTTTGGGGGGGGGGGGTTGGGTTGGGTTGAAACTTTCTTGCTTGCTTGCTTGCTTGCTTACTTACTTACTTACTTGCAGTGACAGCCTGAACCAGCAGCGCACTCATGAACCACCACCGATAGATACTGTGAAGACCCTGCATGTGGTATTGGGGAGAAGGCCGTATGTCCTAGGGCAGAGTCTGGCATAAGAACAAGGAGAGAAAAGGGGTAGAATGGGTTTAATAATAATAATAATAATAATAATAATAATAATAATAATAATAATAATAATAATAAACAACTTTATTTATACCCCACCCTTCTCTTTAAAAGGACCCAGGGCGGCTTACAACATGTTAAAAACATCGTAGAGGAATCCGGCCTGTAGAAAATACTAAAAGATGTAAAAAAAGATGTTAAAAATGCCATGAACTCAGAAGGCTTGTTTAAACAGAAGGGTCTTTAGGCCCCGTCGAAAAGTCTCAAGAGAGGGAGCCGTTCTCAAGTCAAGGGGAAGGGAATTCCATAGCATTGGTGCCACTACTGAGAAGGCCCTATTTCTTGCCGTCGCCCCATGTACCTCCTTAAAAAGGAGAGGATAGGATCCTGGTGCAAGCTAGTGCCACCAGGATCCACGTCTCCCTTCCCCTCCCTGCCCTCCCCACCCAGAAACTCCCCCTGAGATCTCCCCTCCCACCCATGATAGGCCCCCACTGCTGACTTACTAGAATCAGCGTAGTCTGGGCTCCATAGCAGCTGGGGTGTAAAGCATCTAATCTTTGTGCCATCACTGGGCTTTTTGTAACAGAACAGAGGTTACACTGTCATAAATCAACCATAGGATTGGACTATAAGACCTATGAAAAGGAATGTGATAGTCATACTTCATGTATACTTCATTTAATGGACTTTAAACGTGATTAACTTTTTCCTGGAAAATATTTTCAATACTCTACAACAGTGGTTCTCACACATTTATCACCGGGACCCACTTTTTCGAATGAGAATCAGTCAGGACCCACAGGAAGTGATGTCATGACCGGAAGTGACAACATCAAGCAGGAACATTTTTAACAATCCTAGGCTACAATCCCACCCACACTTACCCAGGAGTAAATCCCATTTACTATCATTGTTAAAAGAATAAACATAGCAGCTTGTTAAAAGGACACATCTGTAACATTTCCCCAAATGCAGTCACATACCATGGTAGCATCAAGTCTAATATATTAAAAATAAAATATTGAAATGGATGGGGACCCACCTGAGACTGGCTCGCGACTTACCTAGTGGGTCCTGACCCACAGTTTCAGAAACACTGCTCTACAAGATCAGATTATTCAGAAGTTCCAAATCTGGGGAGAAAATTTTAAGTGCACTTGTGTGTGTGCGTGTGTGCGTGTGTGTGTGCGTGTGTGTGTGTGTGTGTGTGTGTGAGAGAGAGAGAGAGAGAGAGAGAGAGAGAGAGACCATTACCGGTCAAAATTTTGAGAATCTTGGTATTTTCGTATAATACTATCATGTTATATATCATTTGATGCAGAATGTAATGCAGAATGCAACAAAACAAATAGTGTTGAAATATCTGTATCCTATCAAAAGATGCAGCCAAAGAACCGGAAACGGAAAACACAACTGCCATATATATCAACTCTAGTGATGCCTCTGTGGGTTATTAGAGACAGTTGCTCTAGAAACAGAGCCACAGAACCCGGATGAGTCACCGGGAAACCAGAAGTGCCATTACAGGAGGCAAAGATCCTAGAGAAGACCATAGAGGTCGGTATGCCACGGGAAGAAAAACATTGACCATCTCTGCATCTCTGGTGAATGTATTTTCAACAAAGTTCAAGCCGAGACGACTCATTAAAGCGCCCCCAAAACACATTACTATGCAAACAGCAAGCTACTGTACATTAATTTTTCATCTCCCTGTACTTCATTATTTTTACTGCTCTAAGCCAGGTTTATTTAGGCATTACTAATAAAGGATTGCTGATATTGAATATGGTAAATTCGAGGCGATTTCAATTAATCAAGAGTCAACAAACTTAATTAGTTCATGCGTTATCTAAAGCTGGGAAACACACTTGTATTTATGCCTTTTTTTTTCCCCCTGTGTTCTGTCATGCCCCCATAACCCTGTGATTTATGGCAACCTGTGTGCATTCATGCTGGTCTGGGGTGGGGGTGGGGTGGGGAAGATGATTACCAAAGGCATTTATTTGTCATTAATGAAGCAATTCATTTACCTGAACTTCAGCAATGCAATGGAGAATCCGGCCCCATAAATAGGGACGTGGGAAAAAATGATGTTGAAACAATTGGGAACACACACAAAAAGTGCAGAAGTCGTGACCTGCAGAGCTCATGTGTCTCCGCTAAAGAAGAGCCAGCTTGGAGAGGTCCAAGAAGTGGACTGCCATTATCCTGCACCACACTTCCTGTTCCCTGCTGACAATCGCCTCCCAGTAACCAACCACCTGTGCCATATTGGAATGTCCCAGATACCTCTACATTATCATGCACAATTACTTTCTACCCTCATTCTGAAGTGAAGGCCCTGTCATGATTCTAATGATCTTATAAAAAAAAATAATGGGGTCTGGAGGTTGGTTCGTACCCACTTCCCTGCCACCAACCAACTATTCAATTTCCCCAAACTACCCGTTGTCACTGGGGTACTATCACTCCCCATGGTTTCTGAAGACCTGGACTTCCCTGCAGCAACATCTAAGGCCACTAAGGACCCAATCTTATCCATCTTTCCAGAGCTGATGCAGTCATCACAATGGGGCATGTGTTGTATCCTGCGGTGGTGGGGTAGTCATGGAGGCCTCCTCAAAGGAAGGGAATGTTTGTTCCCTTACCTAGGGTTGCATTGCGGTTGCATCAGCGCTGGAAAGTTGGATAGGATTGGGCCCTAAAACCCTCCCTGGATACTCCATGACAAGGGTGTGTGTGTGTGTGTGTGTGTGTGTGTGTGTGTGTGTGTGTGTGTGTGAGAGAGAGAGAGAGAGAGAGAGAGTAGTAGTAGTAGTAGTAGTAGTAGTAGTAGTAGTAGTAAACCTTTAATGGCATAAATACATCTGTAACAAATTCTAGAAAACAGTGACACCAAAAAGCATGCAGCACAAGCGACACACATCAAGGAAAAATCTATCCACAAAGAGTAAACTGTTCAACCAACCAATACTATGACTCGGGAATCACGGCTTGGGATCATCTGTAAAGCGTTCTGGAAATTCCCAAAGCAAGTGAAAAAAATAAAACAGATCACACATTTTACAAAGACAAATTAACTTGTCTAAAAGCAGGAGTTTCTGATAGAACAAGAGCCAGGAATCTGGCAACAGCAAATGTCAAGGATCCAATAGCATCTTCCATAAACCTTGAAAGAGAAAATTCACATGAAGGAGGATAATAGGAAAACCAGGTGGCTAAATATAATTTTCGTAGAGAAGAATGATGAGAACAGAAAAATAAAATATGAGACAGAGTGTCTGGAACTTCCTTACAAAATAAACAAAGGCGTTTGTTACGCAAAAAACGACCATAATGTACCGCGGAAGGGAATATGTTAAAACGGACTAACAAAAAGGCTCTTTTCAGCTGTGGATTAGTGAGAGTGAAAAAGTAATTGGAAGTCGAGAAAGAGAGAGAGAGAAAGAGAGAATCCAATCCTATGGGCCTACTGCATCAGTGAATCCTTTTGCAGAGGCAAAAGGTCTGGTAAAAATGGTGGTTGGCAACCTTCAGTCTGGAAAGACTATGGTGTAAGCCTACAGCACCCAGTATTCCCAGGTGGTCTCCCATCCAAGTACTAACCAGGCCTGACCCTGCTTAGCTTCCGAGATCATGGTATAAGCCTACAGCACCCGGTATTCCCAGGTGGTCTCCCATCCAAGTACTAACCAGGTCTGACCCTGCTTAGCTTCCGAGATCATGGCATAAGCCTATAGCACCCAGTATTCCCAGGCGGTCTTCCATCCAAGTACTAACCAGGCCTGACCCTGCTTAGCTTCTGAGATCATGGTATAAGCCTACAGCACCCGGTATTCCCAGGTGGTCTCCCATCCAAGTACTAACCAGGTCTGACCCTGCTTAGCTTCCGAGATCATGGCATAAGCCTATAGCACCCAGTATTCCCAGGCGGTCTTCCATCCAAGTACTAACCAGGCCTGACCCTGCTTAGCTTCTGAGATCATGGTATAAGCCTATAGCACCCGGTATTCCCAGGCGGTCTCCCATCCAAGTACTAACCAGGCCTGACCCTGCTTAGCTTCCAAGATCATGGTATAAGCCTACAGCACCCAGTATTCCCAGGTGGTCTCCCATCCAAGTACTAACCAGGCCTGACCCTGCTTAGCTTCTGAGATCATGGTATAAGCCTATAGCACCCGGTATTCCCAGGCGGTCTCCCATCCAAGTACTAACCAGGCCTGACCCTGCTTAGCTTCCAAGATCATGGTATAAGCCTACAGCACCCGGTATTCCCAGGTGGTCTCCCATCCAAGTACTAACCAGGCCTGACCCTGCTTAGCTTCCGAGATCAGACGAGATCAGGCACGTGCAGGGTAAAAATGTTGTGCTGCCATAATTCATCATAGAACTACTGGCAGAAACAACCAGTATCTCTGTATGCATACTAGACTTGGCTGGACACTGCTGCTGGTAGGTTGGCAGAAGAGGTAGGTCATGGGTGGAGAGGAGAGGTAAAGGGGTATTTATAGGAACAAACTGGGTGCAGGTCAGTGGACATGAGCTGGATCCGGCAGCAGTCATGCACATCAGATCCTATCCCATAACCCTGCCCCCCAACACTCCCAGCTTGCTTGGACTTAAACCAGTTCACTAACTTGTGTGGGTCTGAGGAGACCTATAGACAGAGGAGCCCATGCAGAGGTAACTAAAAAAAGGCAAACCAGAAGGCAAACTGGAAGTAGGTTTTACCTCCAGTTTTCCTTCTGGTTTCCATGCAGAGCACCCTCTGTTGGCCAGGTGGCTTTTCATGAAATAGTGAGGGGGTTGGGGGTTATGATTGGGCTGTGAATCAAGGATTCTCCATGATTGTTGCTCCCCACCACTGCTGCCGGATACGTTTGGTGGGAAAGGGCAGGAGGAAGCAATTGTGGGGAAGGCCTGTGATGAGATGAGCTGAGACCATTGCAGACTGTACTCAAACTCCAGTGAAGTCTAGGGCTGATCTGGAATACATTTGGTGTTTCCAAGCTGTGGACATGACTTCCCAAACCTTCCTGTTTCAAATTCAGCATCGTCACAACCTTGGATAGATTACCCTCACTGTTGGGTACTGGTGATCCACCCCCATCTTATGTTGGAACCTACTCGGGACCCTTGTAATATCTCCTCTAAAAGATGGAGGAATGAAAATTCATTCATTCATTTATTCCACCTTTAGTGGCATAAACAATCCATCAGGTAAACAAAATTAAAACATTCGAGGTAGCAACCAGTTAAAAGATGCCTCTAAAAGTGAACATATTTCTGTTCTTTCAGTCCCAATTTCACATGGTTGTTTCCAGTAGCCTTGGATAAAGGACTAGGGCAATTATAGATACCTTTATGGTTTCACTTCCCCTGCAATGTTTGGCTTTTGAAAATGTGTTTGCTAAAATAATTTCCAAGGACAAATCCGGTTAATAGGAATAGACTCCTATTTGAATCTTGCGGCGTTTCAATTACCCAAAGTGGCGTGAAAGTGTGTCTCATTGAATAATGAACGGAAGTGAAAGAACCCTGTTGGTTTCCCATGTCATTTATTTCTGGAAGGGACAGTCTCATAAATGAGGAGAATTAGCATCCAGAGAAAAGGAACCGTCTCTTTGACTTTTAAATCTCATTCAGACCCTCTTGTGCATTGCTGTGTCTTCTTTGGCTCTTTCAAGAAAGATCCCATTTGTTTAAACATGAGTCCTCTTTGAAACCTGGAAAACAAGAACAGGTTTCAGAAGATTAATGAATGCAAGGCTGGGACAGGGGGAAGCTGGATCACTTATGTTGTATGAATGTTTCATCAATTCGGGAGTATAAAACAATGCTCCAGTTGGTGTGATTTTTTTTTTTTCAGAAACACATTTCTTGATCTTCCATGAGAATTCAAGGGACATGAATATACATGAGACCATTGGGTTTTCTAGTTCGGGTAATCTAGGGCAGGGGTCTAGGGTTGCAGTTGGGGTGCAGACCAACCTGGAGATACCAAAGATTGTGCCTGAGCCTGTTTGTCTACAAAATACATGATGTGCTACTGAGCTCTGACCAGAGTGACCAGATGCTATAACTACAAAAGAAGACAAGCCATCCCAAAATGTAGGACATCCAAGGGAAATGTAGGACATGACAAAACAAAAGCTAAAAAGACTCGTGTATTGATTTCATGTGGTTAATTTAAACGCTATATTCTTAAATTTAAAACTATACGATATATAGTTTATTAGTTACAAGAAGGCTATGCGCTGCCTGCTCACAGGGAAAAGGAGGACATTTAAGTTCTTTTTCCAGGATGCAAGACTAAAAAGGAGGACATGTCCTGGAAAAAGAGGATGCCAGGTCACCCTGGCTTTGACCCCGGCATGGATTCAGAAAAGAAGCCCTTGATCATAGGAGAGGGAAGTGTGTTGTCAGCTGTTTGGAAGTCACAGGAGCAAAGGTGAGAGCCGCAGGCAAGGTAGGTCCCTATTAACAGGCACACATGATAGCTAGAGGGTGCAAACACCCACTGCTTTATGAGGAAGGAAGAGCTGGCACCCTGATCAGAGGGCATGAGCCAGCTTTCAGGCTTTCACTCTCCAGAGCCCAAAGGGAAACCGCCTTCCAAATTCATAACACGTACCATTCCCACCCTGGGGTATTTGGTTCCTCTGCAGCCCTTTGCATTTGGAGATTCTGACTTCATAATGAGGCTCCACTTGACATTAATGTTTAATTAAATGCACTGCTGAAGGAGACCTGGAGTTAGCATGTATATATATTAACTGCCTCACCTGCATTCCCTGATTTCAGGTAAAATTCTGATCTCCAAAATAAATCTCTCTTGCTTCTGACGGTGGGTTGAACTGGTGACAAGGGCAGCACAAGACAACTGAAACTCATCCCCTGTTGACTAGTAACAGAGAACACTGCTACTCACTCAGCCATTGTGAGCACTGGAATATCTAACAACTGCCAACCAAACAGTGGTTCATACTGCAGGAACTGAACGACGGAGAGCCTTCCATCAACTAGCTGTGGCCTTGTTATTTGGCTTCTAGCGGGTGAACTTGGGAAGCTGTTGGGCTGCTTTTTGGGGGAGCTGAAGACAAAGGAGGTTCCTTCCTCAACAAAATTGGATGGTTTCAGCGCCTAGGAAGGCTGATATATACCCACATATGCATCTCCTGCCTGCCATTCTTCAGGGCTGATTGCAGTCCCTCTGTGGCTATGAACTGAGATGCTAGGGTTGCTCCAAGGCTGGCACATCCATGAAGCCAACTGAAATGGTTGCATTAGGCAGCAAATGGTAGTGGGGACCTCTTTTCTGTCCATGTTCTTGCCTTCACTTCTCCTCCTGCTCTTTCCACTCCATAAGAAGAACCTTGCTGGATTAGTCCCAGGGTTCATCTAGTCCAGCTTCCTGTATCTCCTAGTGGCCCACCGAATGCCTCAGGAAGCACTTAAGACAACAAGATACCTGGAACCTGCTGCCATTCCCTTGCATCTGGCATTTGGAACTCGGCTATCTCTAAAATCCAGAGGTTGCATATGGTGATCATGGCCTGTAACCTGTGATGGTACAAGGATATCTGCAAGAGGGATCTGAAGGCCTTAGGGTTGGACTTCAACAACCTTCTGAGCGTCCCGCTTCGAGGCAGGCTGTGCAGCATGGCCTCTCCCAGTTTGAAAAGACACTTGGCCAACAGACTGAGGCAAAGAGGCAAAGAAGGAAGACCCATAGCCAGAGAGACACACCAGGGACAGACTACATTTGCTCCCAGTGTGGAAGGGATTGTCACTCCCTAATCAGCCTTTTCAGCCCACCAGACACTGTTCCAGAACCACCATTCAGAGCACGATACAAGACTTTCGAGACTGAAGGTTGCCAACAACCTGTGATGGACTTTTCCTCCATAAACTTGTCCAATCCCTTTTTAAATGCATCTAGGCCAGGTGCCATGACAACATCCTGTGGCAAGGAGTTCCATAGATTAATTACATGCTGGATAAAGAAATATCTCTTTTTGTCTGTTGTAATTCTCCCACCAGTGAATTTGGTTGGATGACCCCTAGTTCTAGCATGGTGCAAGAAGGGAAAGAACATTCCTCTATCCACTCTATCCCCTTCTCGTTCTTGCCTGCACAGGCTAGTCTATACCTATGGTTGGCAACCTTCGGTCTCAAAAGACTATGGTATAAGCCTATAGCGCCTGGTATTCCCTGGCGGTCTCCCATCCAAGTATTAACCAGGCCTGACCCTGCTTAGCTTCTGAGATCAGATGAGATCAGGCATGTGCAGGGTAACAGTTGCACATATTCTATTCAGTGAAGGTACAGCTGGTGTAGGATTCTATGGATTGTTGATCTATAAAAATGAACCTGGGTACCTACGAAATGTGAACCCAGGTCCAGCCTAACATGGGAAGAGCCCCAATCTGTACCTGGAAACATTATAATTTGTGAACAGCTGTTCATTGGATCTGTGAAGCTACAGAACATCTTTTCTAGCCCCCTTCTTTTATATTACCCGTCTGTATCCAATAATGTGGAGCAAAACATCTTCTCAATCATTTGCATTTGCTTTTAAATGAAATGATATTTGGCAGGCAGAAATAATTAAAATAATGATCTCATGCCTTCCTGAAGGGATGTGTTATTTAGATAGATGGACGGACAAACAGACAGGCAGATAGCTTACTCCCCTTAATTCTCCAGTCCCCATTCACTGCATGCCCCTCTCATCAAAACAGTTTGTTTTCAATGAGTAAACTTTTTAAATCTTTCAATGATCCTCCAGGATGTTTTTCTCACAATGCATTTGATTAAGTTCTTGCCTACTCTTTTATTTTTCTCTGTCTTCTCTGCCTCACACACACACACACACACACACACACACACACACACACACACGTACGTGTATACTGTATATACATATATATGTGCAATGAAATTCCATTAGGAACTAATAAAAAAAGATTATCTTAATTCCCCAAAACATCCTGATTTTGTATTCATTTCTTGCCTTATTGCACTTGGAAATGCTATAAATGTGCAAATGGTGATTTTATAACATTTTTAGAGGTCCGTGACAGCGGAGAGAATAGCTTTGGGGTTTTTTTTTCCCCACAAGAAACCCACTTATCATGGGAGGATGATGGCTAATATCTGAGATGGAAATAATCATCATCGTAAGGCATTCAAATTGCATTTTTTCCCTTTCCTTCTTAAATGGCTCCATGCAGGAAAGTAAACATTTGCCTTCCTATTTTGAGAGATGTTACTGTATAGAATGGGATACAGAAATCTTTAGTGACTAGACAGCCCAATGTTATTAAGTACAGTATTTATACTTTTGATCAGATTATTGTGAACACTTGCTGGAGTGTTGACTTTCAGTCTGTTGTGCCTACCAACTGGGTGATTCTCTGCCCCTCTGTTGAAGGGACAGGTAAATGTAGCTGGTCCTGCTAAGAGAATGGAGATGGCCAGCTGCAGGCAAGGACCAGGACCACCTGACCATTGCATAGGGGGGCATTGGCCATAGGGGAGTGTCATCTGGGGGGGGGTACCAGGAAAAGCAAAACCCATCAGGGGAACAGGAGGAAAAGGGGTGGAAAGTAGAGAAAAGGGGTATACAGACCCCTGGAAGACCAGGGAAGAGCGAGGAACCAGACAAAGAGGGTGAGACTCCGAAGTCTTGGCTGCAAGCAGGCCCCTCTCCTCTGGGACAAGGCAGAGGCCTTCTCAGAGCCCAGGTGCAGCTACCTTTGAGGAAAGAAAGGGTGGAGCCGGCAGGGAGAAGGGAGGAGGAGATCCTGCGAGATCTGGGTCCCAGGTGTGGGAAGGAAGGGGCAGGGCTAAGAGGTCTGGCTAGAGGGATAAGAAGAAGAGACAGTGGAAGGCTGAGGATGCACCTTCCAGAGCTCCCTGGGACAGGGGTTAGGAAGGGGCAGAGAAGGGAGAAAGGAGGTATCTCTAAGAGAGGAGAGGCCTTCCCAACTGAGAGACATCCAGGAGTGGAGAAGAACCCAATACTCCAGCCCCTGGAGGAAGGGGCTACCCATAGGCTGGGGAAGGGATTGCAGTCCAGAAGACGTCAGGGACAACTCCTGGCTGAGTCCAACAACCATTGAGAACCAAGGGGAAAGGAGGGCCACCACTGGACCCAGACCCTTGCCAAGAGCTCCAAACCAGACCTATGGAGAACAACCCACACCAGACACCTTTCGTGGTGAGAACTGAAGGGGGGAGATAAAGGCTCTTGGGGCGACGGGCCACTGGGGTCCTGGATTGTGGAGAGTCTGTGATTGAGACTGTACTTGGGGGAATGGGGTTCTTGTGAAGGAACGAGACCATCCCATGAATGTAAAGGCCACAACCAAATTAAAGAAAGTAAGCAAGTCCTCTTTGTTTGCTCCCCATTCCTTGCGTCGACCCTGGAGAGACTGGGCTGGGCTAGAAGAGGCAGGTGAGCCAATACCCCGAGGGGACATGGACATCACAAGGAGCAATGATGCCATGCCCCCTCCTACCTGGGGGAATGCCCAGCTAATGACACTTGGCTGCAGCTGGAGTAGCCCATGGCAAGGACTAGGACAAGCCAAGAAAGAAGAAGAGAGAAGCATAAGGGGCGAAGGATGGGGAAGGCAATCAGAGAGGCAGGTGAATGAAGAAAGCTGGTGGAGAACATAGAAAGGATTGAGTTAGGGGGTGAGCAGTCTGAGGAAGAAGGGGCAAAAAGGAGGAGGTCCGACATGGGGGTGATGCAAGGAGCTCTTGCACCGGTGGAAAACCCAGCCTATCAGCACTTTGGAGCATGGTCTGAAAATGTTTCCCCTTCATGACCTCACTTCACCCAATTTAGGGCCCAGTTCTATCCAATTTTCCAGTGCCGGTGCAGCAGTGCCATCGTGTGGTGGGGAGGCAGTCACAGAGACCTCCTAAAGGTATGGAAACATTTGTTCCTTTACCTCAAGGCTGCAGTGCAGTTGCACCGGTGCTGGAAAGTTGGATAGGATTGGGCCCTTAACGAGGGATGGATTTGACAGCTGTATTTCCCGTGGTTCCTATGATCCAACCCCCTTGGAATGAGGAGTCTCACCATATAATTACTTGTGCAGTTAGATGAATAAGGGCCATTGCCCAACCGAACAAATAGTCCTGGTCCATCCTTTGTCATAAGAGAAAGTGACTCACCTAACCTTCAAAAACAGACACTATCCTTCTAATTTAAAAAGAGCCAACCCATAATTAGCGGCGAGCACTGATTTTTCTTAATTCCAGCTTCAGGAAGGTCAGCTGAATTTTGATCCCAGGGCATTTGGCACTCATTTCCACCTGGCATTTTCAGCCCTTGGTTCAATTCTTCCAAAAGACCTCCTCACAAATTATGATGACTTTCCCGATGGAGACCAGACTATAAGCGAAAAGCACTGAATCTCCTAGCGACGAAGCCATTTCAGCTGGATAGAACCATCTAATTCATTTCAAGCAACCTTAAAATAGCGACAGATTCCTGAAATCACCCCTTGCGCTGCACTAATCTTCCTAGCGCTGCACGCCCTTATTGGCTTATTCAGTGGAATTATCAATTGCAACTTTAACATTACCCCTGACCCCTAGTTAAGTGGTGGGGCTGAGATTGGAAGCCATACAAATGTGTTCCTTCTTTTCCCCCATGCTGAATCTGATGGAGAAATTGCCTTTGGGAAATATATGTGTGTCCTTACGTGTGTCACGGACACACAGAAAGTAACTTAAATTGAGCCCAAATTGGGGAATTTAGCAAGACTTCTAGAGCAGGGTTCTTGAACTTCCTCCTGCCACAACCCACCTGTTCTGTGGCAGAAGGTGCGCTGACCCATCTCCTTTTCTGCCACCAGGCCTCCATAGCCCTCTGGTTGCAACCAGAAGTCTCTTTTATAAACCCAGAGGTGACTGTCCCACTGCTTCTGGAGGCCTGTGGAGCTATTCTGCCTGGGCAGTGGTCTAGTTTAGGGCGTGCCTCTCTACCCCTTATGCTCAGAACTCCTCCCTTGTTTGTTTTTCTTCCTGCCTGCTGTCTCCCTACTTCAGCAGTCTCCTGCTTTCCCCCCTCTTCTCTTTCTCCCTTGCTGCCCGGATACTGGCCTGGCGTCCCCAAACATGTGAACAGTGGATTCTCAAGTCTCTTTAAATTCCATCTAAAAACCCAGTCAGTAGCTCTCATACCATACTCTAGCCAAAGTGATGAAGCACATATGACTGTAATAAATGCATATTCGCCCCCCCCCCCACTTCCCAGGTTCCTTCACCTTCTGCTGCCATCTCCCCATGTTGAATGGCAGATTGTAAGTGCCTCAGGGCAGAAACTTTTGAAAGCGCCATGCATACTGATGGCACTGTATAAATAAAAAAATATGAGAACATAAGAACATCAGAACAGCCCCACTGGATCAGGCCAGAGGCCCATCTAGTCCAGCTTCCTGGATCTCACAGCGGCCCACCAACTGCCCCAGGGAGCACACCAGATAACAAGAGACCTGCAAGGCTTCCTGGGAATTGTAGTTAAGAACATAAGAACAGCCCCACTGGATCAGGCCATAGGCCCATCTAGTCCAGCTTCCTGGATCTCACAGCGGCCCACCAAATGCCCCAGGGAGCACACCAGATAACACGAGACCTCATCCTGGTGCCCTCCCTTGCATCTGGCCTTCTGACATAGCCCATTTCTAAAATCAGGAGGTTGCACATACACATCATGGCTTGTACCCCGTAATGGATTTTTCCTCCAGAAACTTGTCCAATCCCCTTTTAAAGGCACCCAGGCCAGATGCCATCACCACATCCTGTGGCAAGGAGTTCCACAGACCAACCACACGCTGTGTAAAGAAATATTTTCCTTTGTCTGTTCTAACTCTCCCAACACTCAATTTGAGTGGATGTCCCCTGGTTCTGGTGTTATGTGAGAGTGTAAAGAGCATCTCCCTATCCACTCTGTCCATTCCCTGCATAATTTTGTATGTCTCAATCATGTCCCCCCTCAGGCGTCTCTTTTCTAGGCTGAAGAGGCCCAAACGGAAGAATTATGGATAAGAACACCACCATTGGCTTCTCCCCCATCAAGTGAACAAGGGGCAGCCCCTTTGTGTATGATGCCTTGGACTTCCAACCAATAGTTCCTCCTGGGGCTTCTTGAACACCCCTCACCCATTTTGTGGTACTCAAGTTTGACGCTCATTGTCTGCCCACATCCCATTGCTGATGGCTTATCTCTTTAAATGAGGATGCCAAGACTGGAATTGGAACCCCAAGGAAGAAATATTGTTTGGGACCCAAATGTCAGATTTCTCATCTCCAGTGCTGCGTTTGCAGTTTAGTAGGTTGTGATTTTTGCATGAGTTGGGATTTTTCCCCAACGATATTTCAACGGATTGGGTAGGCTGAGACCCATTCTGCATGACAATGGCACCAAGTGCCACTTGGTCCCCAAGCACTGAAGGGCACGAGGCATCTAGGCTGCATCTGATGGAAAACACAATTTCAGATTCAACATTTGAATTCATTTATAAGGTTTGCAGTGCCAGGAACACGCTGTACATATAAAGATCAATATTTTACTGCTGAAGCTGTGCTCCCAAATGCATAAGAATTTGTAGAGGGTTTTTCCCCCCCCCCCTATAAACAAAGCAACGAGACCAAGAACAAGCCAAGAAGAGAATTTTTTTTTCTTAAAGAAGCAGCATCATGGTTAATAAAAACTGCAATTCATCCAGCCAAGTTTGACATTATCTCAGTCAAAATATGATGATAGGTTTGTATACTATGGCATGTGCATTTTCATTTTGTCATGTTACATTTCAGGTCTTTGAGTTAGCTAAAGCACCTGCCCCCACCCCACATGTGAGCCTTATGGGAGACTCACATGTGTATGGAGAATGGACAAGAAGGATTGTTCAAATATGCCACTATCCCGGAGTCACACCACCCCTTGATGTCAGTAAATTTTTAGCATGGCAACTGGGCGGGTAGGTTTGCCAGAGAGAATTCCCCACCTCTACATTAAATGGGCCCCCAGCAAGGGTTGACACCTAGCATTCAGTGGTGTCCAGGGGGTGGACTTACCCTATGATAGTGTTCTTCAACCTGTTGCTTGTGACCCCAATGGGGTCTCAAACCCTCATGGGGTGTGTGTGTGTGGTAACCTTTCCAAGCCTGTGCAAGAAAGGGCTTGGAACCAATCCAATCAGGGTATGGCTTTATGAAGACTGAATTCTTAATAAAGACATAATCCTGCACAGCCTTGCTGTCTTGCCCCACTGCTCTTCAGGCCAGCCCTGCTCAGGCCTGCTACCTCACAGGGTTGTTGTGAAAACAAGAGGTGGGGGGGAAAGGGCGGACAAGGGTGCAAGTGGGTGGCAATGAGGGTGGGACTTGCTCTCTTCCACCCCGAACCTTCCAGAGTTAAAACTGAAAGGTCTTCACAGAGATCTTTAGTCTTAGCATTCAATGCTTTATGGTAACAGCTCCATCGTATTATATGTGCGATGTACATGTACACACCCATCATACATGTACACACCCATGCGCTGATAGAGTGGGCCGTGCTATGGGGAAAATTAGAAGGCCGGCAGGGTCCTCGAGGAAAGGGGACATTCATCCCCTTGCCTTGGGGTAAACCTCAGCCTGCGCAACAAGTCTACTCTGACCTGTGCGAGCTAAAGAGCTGGCATGAGTGGATCTGTGTAGGTAAATTAGGCCCGGGAAGGGGGATGGGATACAGAGTGTGTGGTTGCCACCAATCCTGCCTCCTTCTTGGACCTATCAGCTCACCCTGCCCCCGCTGCCAACCTCTTCTGCCATCTTCCACCCCTCCCCCACCCTGTCCTGCCTCTGCGCTGCTCAGCACCAATCTAACCTTCTCCAGTGCACAACGTTCCTTCGTCCAGTGCACGTGAACTCGTGCAACCCTTTACACCAGCACTGGCAACGGCTACGCGCTTCGTGGCACTTTAGCGACGGTGGAGCATTATGTGCTATGCCCGCACATGCGCTAAGTGAAGAGGATTACTCAAGTGTAAGTCCCGCTGAGCTCAACAGGACACACTTCCCAGCAAGTGTGCAAATCTAAGAGGGGTCAACCGGATTCAGGACCAAATGCAAAGGGAAAATTAGAATGATGGCGCCAGGAACGAGAAGTGCTTTTCTGTTAATAAGAGAACAGGCAGCTTAACATTTCCGACGGGAAGGTCTTTAAAAAGGATTAGACGCTCATACTCACAGTGGATTAGCTGGCAGTGAATAGAAAATGTCATCTTTGTTTCTCATCTATAATACTGAGTGTGCCGCACAATTCCTAATACAGAAAGTAACATGAAAACATCAAGAGTGGCTGCAGCTTTGAACCAAAAGGAAAAAAAAAAAAGATAAACAAACACGGATTAGAAAATAATGAGTTTTTTTTGGCATTACAAAGGGAATCGCTGAAGTTCTCTGTACCAGAGAAAAATATACAGTCGTTCCAGGGGAGGAGAGAGGTGAAAAAATGAACCAACCCTGTGTAATTCGGGGTTAGTCGTGATTGCACGACTAGAAATCACGCTATTTGTAATCGTGCCTTCACAACTCAAAAGGGCTTCACTGTTTAATTCTTTTTTTCAACGAGTGGGAAGAGTTCATGTAGGCACACTCAGGATTGGGGAGTGCTCAGTACCCAAGAGGTCTGGCAGTTTTCTGGCCGATAGAAAGACAGACGGGCTCTTAGGAATGAGACTTGGTTGCGGAAAATTCTTACCACGTGAAGAGTTTAATGAGCGAGGTCCTTCTCGGCACACACTAGAAAGTGCTGCCCTTCTGTCTAGAATTCCCCCTATTCTTCCAGTCTAGGTCTAGCTTCAAGTCAGTTGAACCAATTGGGACCCACACCTAAGAGGCCCTCACGCTATATTTTTTTACTAAATCATTGCACAGTCGCTAAAGCAAGAGGTTTGGCAACTATTTCCTTTTCAAAGGTAATCTACGCATTTGGGGCACAATCCTAACTTGCGCTGGAACAGACAGGCTGGGTTGCCTGCGCTGTATCCAGCACGAGATAGGACCGAGCTTCGGCACAACTCAAAGTAAGGGGATTTTATTCACCTTACCCCCTGTCGCACACCAGTTAGCCCTATGGGGCTACTCAAATCTGCACCCAAGATTTTGTAGGCACATGCCCAATCTTTTGTGTGATCTCGGAAGCTACGCAGGGTCAGGCCTGGTTAGTTCTTGGATGGGAGACTGCCTGGGAATACCGGGTGCTATAGCCTTATACCGTAGTCTTTTGAGACTGAAGGTTGCCAACCAAATCTGAGCAGCCCATGTTGCACCAGGGTTGGGGGTTAGGATCTGGCCTACACTGCTGTGGCTTGTCCACTTGAGCATGCTTTACCTCCTGGACCTCCCTCCCCCTGCCCAAAAATGCCCCCCCGCCTCCATAATGCCCTCCCACCACCCTCTCTACCCCACGGTGCTGGCTTCCCTAGGCTGGCACAAACTTACAGTCTCCTGGCGTACATCTTTGCCCTGTCCTAACTTGCTCCCAAGTAGCTGTGAATGTGCTTTACGGTACATTTGCATCACTTGGAAGCGGATGCAAGGGACTTGCGCCAGCTCTGGGGAGAGGGGGTTGTTGGATTGTGCTGCCTGTGTCCTTACTTAGACTTACATATATGCAATTTTAGATTAAAATGTGCTCAGATTCATTTGGTCCATTAACTCACGTGCACTTTTAAGTATGCATTTGGATTGCTTTCCATTCTACCGTACAGATATAAAATCTATAATAAATTGTATTTATAGCGCTAAGCTTCTACAGACCTTGGCTGTGAACCTGGGGCCTCGCAAGAAAAAGTTTCCAATTGGGCCCCATAGTTCCTAAGGCCAGCCCCATGAGGAAGACCTCATCTTTAATTAGCCCAGGATGTTCTAAAATACTGACCTGGATCCAAGGAATTAATTTTCCATAATATTAAGATCTAAGGAAAATAAAGTCGTACTACTTTTGATAAAAGTCAGGGCTGATTCACGCTGCTGAATTGCCCACTGTCATCTAGGCACACAACCAACTGACATGACTGGCTAGAGAAAGGTCAGTTTGATCCTGGTTACACCTGGGGTGAGCTGGCACCTATCTCTGGGGCTGCTAGGAGACAGGAAGCAGCCATTGTGGGGAGAGCTACCAGTTCATGGCATTCGGCAAGGTTCCCTAGCCCTCTGAATGTCAGGAAACTGGATGAGGGTTGCAATGCGACAAATTCCCCTTTTGAAATGAAATATGAACTCAGAAGAAGCTCCTTAGTACCCCTTTTAAAATCAGAAGACATTCCTAATGCGTTTTATTTTAACGCCGAGATCGGCAAAGGGGGTTGTCCTTACTCTGCATAATAATAGATACTTTAAAGACTCATGAAAGCAATTTGTAAATGGAGAATGATGCATGAAACTAGAATTCCCAGCGTGCAGGGAGCAGACAATGCTGAATTATGATAATTGGTGCGGGGCTAAGCAGAGCTCTGGCAGATTCGGTTCAGTTAGACAGCCATCCTGGAATGTAAGACATTTGGAGAACACCAGGAAGAGTGTATTGTTCATGCCACCTTTGCAATCACCACTCTTGTATTCTCCTGTCTGTATCCACTTGGAGACAAATCAAAGGAATTCTCCCCCCCCCCAATCAAATGCACGCTACAAAATGGAAGAACAGATTGTCCTCCATTCTTGAAGGCCCAATTTACTGATAGAGGCATAATCGCCGCTTCTGATGGTTTCTTCATGTGCAGCTCTGGCAACATAGGAATGCAGGAACCGCAGGAGAGGAACTGGATCACATCAGAAGAACCGTGAAAGAATATTACTTGTATGCTTCACTTAACAGGATCCTCCATTCATCTGCTGAATCCAATCATTGGTCCATCTCAGTGGCGTCACTAGGGGGGTATCGACCACACTAGGTGACACCAAAAGCTCCCAAGCCAAAACATACTGGAACCCAAGCAGGCCTGGCCACAGTCTGTCAATCGTCCATTGAGCCCTGCCTCTGAAAAGGATCAGGATTAAGCCCAGGAATGCAGTGGCCACGGGAAGACTGAGGTTTCTGCTGTACTAGCCACAGCAAGAAGTCTCCAGAACTAGTCTAGTGGGTTTCCCAAGATGGAGACCAGGTGGACCTGGCCTCCTGGTCAGCCCAGCCTCCATCTTTCTCTCTTCACAAGGCTAGAAGGGAGGGAGGTGACAGACTGGTTCGATTGGGTGTACTCAGAGCTGTGGGGGTGGACGTGGTCCATGGGAGTGGCACCATGAGTTATCACTCTGGCTGACCCCAGTGATGTCACTGATCTATCTAAATCAGTATCAGCTACAGTGACAGGTGGTGGATATCCAGGGTTTCAGACTGGAATCTTTCCCAGCTCTACTTGGGGAATCCATGATCAAATCTGCAAACTCCTGCATTTAAAGCATGTGCCACTTTGGGATGGTTCCTCTTCTCTGCTAATATTTGTTTGTTTGTACAGCTTTGCCTTCTCCCATTCAGGGATTATTCTCTGAGCATCCAGAATGCAAGTGGAGAAACAAAGTTTCCCCAAAGCCAGGAAGAGAGATGGAATATTTCTACTGAGCTCACTAACCTTTGGTGATTGGCCTGTTTTCTTATTCTGTTTAAGCTACTGGTTGATACTGACAAGTCCCCAGAGAGCTTCTCTCCATTTCCATTTCAATCTTTATTATTTTTTTTTCTTCTAATTCTGAGCAAATGTTATTTCTGTTAATGCCACTTGTAAATAATATAATCAAGTGCTTTCTGCTGGGTGTGTGGGGGGAGGGTGGGAGGAAGATCTCTGAGATAAGCCTCTTATTATAGATGAAAATGAACTACCCCAAAGAACTCACTTGGCTTTGCCTTTGATCTTACAGCAGCTCTAATCGAAAACAAGGAAAAAAAATTACTTCGCCCAGTGAAGTGAAAAGAGGCATGAATATTAAAATATGGTTGGAAAGTTTTGAATGTGTCCCAGAACTGAGCTGCTTATGTTGCCTTTGATGATGCCAGTCAAATAAATCATGCCACAAAATGTACCATAATTACTTTTTAACTGGTAATGGTGGCGTTGACTACCCCGGTGATAGATGACCACTTGGACAGGAAATATTTTATGGGTTCTAAGTGAATGTATGTGGATGCCTACAGTTGGTTCCTATGGGGAAAATTGAAACAGCAGCCAGACATTCAGCTCTATAAATATCCTGTTTTTGATAGATCACTTGCTGATCACATTGCTGCCTCTGAAGCATTCTCGGCATCACCTGGCAGGACAAAGTTCCAAACAACACAGTCCTGGAACGTGCTGGAATCCCTAGCATGTATGCACTGCTGAAACAGAGACGCCTGCGTTGGCTCGGTCATGTCGTGAGAATGGATGATGGCCGGATCCCAAAGGATCTCCTCTATGGAGAACTCGTGCAAGGAAAGCGCCCTACAGGTAGACCACAGCTGCGATACAAGGACATCTGCAAGAGGGATCTGAAGGCCTTAGGAGTGGACCTCAACAGGTGGGAAACCCTGGCCTCTGAGCGGCCCGCTTGGAGGCAGGCTGTGCAGCATGGCCTCTCCCAGTTTGAAGAGACACTTGGCCAACAGACTGAGGCAAAGAGGCAAAGAGGGAAGGCCCATAGCCAGGGAGACAGACCAGGGACAGACTGCACTTGCTCCCAGTGTGGAAGGGATTGTCACTCCCGAATCGGCCTTTTCAGCCACACTAGACGCTGTTCCAGAACCACCATTCAGAGCGCGATACCATAGTCTTTCGAGACTGAAGGTTGCCAACTTGCTGAGTGTCTTCATTTCTGTTCAAAGCTCTTATTTTGGATGCACAGACAGTCAGTCTTGCTCACTAAATGAGGTCAAGCACTGGATCATCATGTTTTGGTCCCTCTAGATCAGGGGTCTCTAAACTTTTCGGCCAAAGGGCCGCATCAAATATCTGGCATGGTGTCGAGCACTGGGAAAAAGAAAATTAAATATAAAATTTAAATATATACATTAGAGATGGAACTTAGATGAATGAATGGGCTCAAATGTCCAGGACGTCTTCAAGCATGAATATAACCCAAGAAATAAAGCACACGCTTAAATGGACCCCATTCACCCACCCCACAAGCACAACTCTGGTTGTCTTTGGTCAACTGGGCCAGAGGCTCTCAGGGGATCAGAGGCTGGCCGCGGGCTGGATAGAGGCACTTCGCGGGCTGCATCTGGCCCCAGGCCGGGGTTTGGAGACCCCTGCTCTAGATCTAGGCCAATGTTATTTGTAGTGACCAGCCATGACTGCACATTTTCTGTCACATGTCTTTATTTTTTTTAAATTCCATCCTACCTCTCTTCCTTGAACTCAAGACAGCATGCATAGATTTCCCAGATAAGATCCAATCAAAGCACTGACCAGATCCAGGCTTGCTGAGCTTCAGCAAGGTCATGTACAGAGGGCTTTAAACCAATTGGACCAATTACTCCCAACTGGGCCCCACGGGAAGGCCTCGCACTTTGGCGAAAATAAAAAATAAAATCAATATTTTTACCCCCGCACCCTCCTAGCGATGCCGTTGTTTCTTGCATAAGGAGTCTGTCTAAGCACTTATAAGCTCCTGTGTCACTGGGTTGGATCTTGAATGCTTCCTGGACTCTACCACACACTGGCCTCTCTGATCGTTGTTCCTCTTCTCTGAAACCTGATCTGGTATGGTAAAGACCACACTCCTGCCAACCTGGAGTGACAGCATCTTCCAAGGACTCATTCTCCCACCTCTTCCCCAGTCTCTCTGAGCCTCTTTAGGCATTTGTCTCTCTGTGAAGATACTGCATGTGTGTGGTTCCCAAGGAGGGGCAGCAAGAGCATCCAGCAAGCCATGTCCCAATACATCCCTGAAGCCCCCTCCCCAATGGATAGAACATTTGTCTTCAGTGACAGACACTATACCCTGGAAGAAATTCTTCCTCTGGTATGGGCTGTTGGATAGCCTGTGTTCCTGGCAGTGTACCTGGAGGGGACGACCCGGGGTCTGGGTGATTTGATGATGCCCACCCACATCATCAGGTCACACACACATCCTTTGCCTGTGTAGGCACCCGGGGCCGATCTACTATGAAAGTAATGAAGTGTAAGCTTCAAGGCCTCTAATCTGGGAAGGGACCCAGAAGTGACTTGAATCCACATTGCTTCAAACTTTTGGATCTACTTTATGAGGTTTTTTAAAAAATAGTAATATTAATAACATACTGTTGGCAACCTTTAGTCTCGAAAGACTCTGGTATCGCGCTCTGAATGGTGGTTCTGGAACAGCGTCTAGTGTGGCTGTAAAGGCCGATTCGGGAGTGACAATCCCTTCCACACTGGGAGCAAGTGCAGTCTGTCCCTGGTCTGTCTCCCTGGCTATGGGCCTTCCTTCTTTAATTACACAGCAATCTCAATCAAAATCTGAGCTGTAATGGTTATTAATATATATTTTTAGTTGTGGTGATCTGCAATGGAACAACCCCGTTGAAGAAAACAGTGGTTACCCAGACCTTGTTGCTGGTTGCAATGGGGTCCCCATAACAGTTCAAGCTTCAGGGTGCCCAAAATGTAGGTTCGCCTCTGCAGTCACCCCTCCTCTGTGCATGTGTGGCCCTGACCCAAAACTGGCTCCATTTGGAACCCTATGGCACCCAGGCAGGCGGGGGGGCCCTTTTTGTGTTGCTTCAACACGTTGATGGGTAAGCACTCTCACCCCCTACCCCCACAGAGATGGTGACCAGCCCTGACGACACTATCAGTTCCTGGTCACAGGGAGGGTCACAGTTCCTGGTCACTATCAGTTCCTGGTCCTGAGATCTCTTCCCAGGTATAGCATTCACTACTGCTGACATATGTGATCTGTGTGGAGGGCTGGGCTTCAGGAATACCTTGTTGGGGCTCACCAGCATGATCTTGACCTCACAATGGACTCCTCAAGGAGAGGTTTGACTGAAAAGGCCTCTCTGAGTCTTCTCAGTTCTCCTGGAGGTTCTGCCTGCCATAGAAGTGCCTTCACAGCTCTGGTCCTATTTCCCAGAGACTCATAGCTCCAGTATCATGTGCTCCTGGATGCTCATGTCCCACACTGTAAATCATGTTGGCAACCAGTCTCGAAAGACTCTGGTATCGCGCTCTGAATGGTGGTTCTGGCGTCTAGTGTGGCTGAAAAGGCCGATTCAGGAGTGACAATCCCTTCCACACCGGGAGCTGTCTTTGTGCTGTTGGATGAAAGTCCAGCTTTCACCCAACAGAAGCTGCATGAAAGAAGCTGGCGTGAACCCTATGAGAGCCATATATTCTAGCTTCTTGTTGGCAACCTTCAGTCTCGGAAGACTCTGGTATCACGCTCTGGATGGTGGTTCTGGAACAGCGTCTAGTGTTCGGCTGAAAAGGCCGATTCAGGAGTGACAATCCCTTCCACACTGGGAGCAAGTGCAGTCTGTCCCTGGTCTGTCTCCCTGGCTATGGACCTTCCTTCTTTGCCTCTTTGCCTCAGTCTGTTGGCCAAGTAAATGTCTGCGTGACTTCCTCTTTGCCGACGATGCAGCTGTCACTACCCACTCTGCCAAAGATCTCCAGCAGCTCATGGATCGTTTTAGCAAGGCCTGCCAAGATTTTGGACTCACACTGTTAAAGGACTGTATTAAAAAAAGCAAAACACCAGAAACCACCATGGCCATCTCAAAAAAGGGGCTGCATTAAGTTGAGAGTGAGATGCACATTTAAAGTTGTTCAATTCTCCCCGCGGTGAAGAGTTGTGAGTCAAATGATTAATCAAGTATATCTTGAATAGGTTGACACAACAGCTCTAATAATCCCAGGACATTCAGGCTTGGCCTTTCCCCACTCCAGCCCTGTCTGGTTTCCTTAAGTGAGCTTGTCCACATTTTCATTTCACAACTGGTAGATTTCCAGCGGCAATTGGAAAAGTACAAGGGTTTACTTCTCCGCTCGTGGTCAGCCATCTGTTGCTTTTTATAGCAGCATATTGCTGGAGGATATTAATTTGTCCTGAAAAGTAGAGTACAAGCTGTAATAACAAGGAAGATAAGATTTGATTCTTTCCATGGGCAGTGCGCATGTTATCCGGGCATTCAGAAGGGATGCTCTTGCATTCTGATAGATGCTCGGCCATTTGGAGTTCTGTCAGAGGAGGGAGGATGAAGAACAAATGGCCTGGCTGTTGCTAAACCATTTGCAATTGAATGTTTGGAGCGGTGGTCAGAGAGGGGTGTGCAGGTTGGGAGATACCCACTTGTTTCAGTCCTGTTCTGCTAATAACAGAGACATCAAGGATCACTTGTAGCCTGAATCAATGTTCTGATGATGGCCACCTTCAAAATACTCAAGAGAAATCTCCAACCATCTCCTAGCAATTAACTCCCTATCTTGAGGGTCCCAAGGACCCTTGAATTTCCCCATTCAATTCATGAATGACACACAAATCTCAGCAGCAGTGTATTGGTTGAGAGGACAACCTGCTCCCCAAGCACCAGCTAAGGAAGAGAGAAGAATGAAGAGGGCCCTTGATTCTTTTTCTTCAAATTAAGGTTGAGATTTTTAAGAAGTTGGATATTGCACCCACTGCCTCACTCAGTGCTTTTCAGGGCTCCTACAGAATGGGAGTATATACAAAGCCCTATTTCTGATCTAGCAAGCTGAATGCAGTCCACCTGGAATTTATGATGGTCTTCAATTAGCCCCTTGGTTGTTGCCAATGGGGCGTGCACTGCATGCTATAGCGGTGGTGGATGCTGGCAGACAGGGAGGCGTCCTCAAGGGAAGGGAATGTTTGTTCCCTTGCCTTGGGGCTGCATTGAGGCTGCATCAGTGCTGGAAAGTTGAATAGGGTTGGGCCTTAAGAGCCCAATCCTGAGCGCACTGCACCACCCTTCGCCAGCGCTGAGTGTCGCAAATGTGCCATAAGGCACACCCATGACACTGTGCTGGGATAGTGCAGGCGCTAGCAGGCCACACTGAACCAGCACAAGCCCAGAGGCCCACTGCATGCTACCCAGAGCAAGGGATAACGTAAGAGAGGTAAGTCAGCAGAGAGGTAAGTCGGAGGGGGGCGGGACTGACGGAGCTCTCCTGGGCCAGATCCAGAACCCTGCGTCAGGCCTCCTGGCCCAACATGGAGCCTCTCAACCCTGAACAGGCAAAATAACCAGCGCAGATTGAGTAGCCCCAAGGCTTGGGCCTTTCCTTGAGGGGAATGGCACAGATCACAGCAACCCCAATGAGTAGGCTAAAGCTTTTCATGGGGCAAGAGGACAAATGTCCACTTACCCCGAGGAGACCTCAAGCCTCCTCCTTCCCAGTGCTGGTTAGGATTGGGTTGCCCATCCCATTTTGATTTGTCTTCCACCCCATGCTAGATGATGATTAGGGAAGCTCAGGGTCATTGCCTCACTGTTGAATCTCACTTGGGTGCCCTTTGGATGATCACTGCTTCTCAGCCTGATCCCCACAGTGTTGCATGTGATAATTAAATGGGCATTTGTAGGAGAACCTTGGAGGTGCCTTTGGGGTCCTGGGAGGTTGGCAGCCTTCAGTCTCGAAAGACTATGGTATAAGCCTACAGCACCTGGTATTCCCAGGCGGTCTCCCATCCAAGTACTAACCAGGCCTGACCCTGCTTAGCTTCCGAGATCATGGTATAAGCCTACAGCACCCAGTATTCCCAGGCGGTCTCCCATCCAAGTACTAACCAGGCCTGACCCTGCTTAGCTTCCAAGAGCAGACGAGATTGGGCATGTGCAGGGTAAAAGTTGTCCTATTCCTTCCTGGGAGGAAGGACACGATAAAAATGTGATGTAACAAAGTTCACATTACAAACTCAATTCAGTTTCTATTTACATTTGTTTTCCTGGCCTGCATCTGTCTTAGGTTTCCAGTGCCTCAGTTGAACAGAAAGCGTGCAATATGGCTAATCTTTGGCTAAAACTATCTCTCTATGAACGGAAAAGTAAAATATTTAAGAGTATATTTAATTATAGTTTGTTTTGTTATTAACTACTTCCCCATGAATATACATAAGCTTAAACAGTCCATTACGGTTTAATTATACAGCCATTAGAAGGAGAAAATTGCTAATGAAAGCAGCTCTGACCAAATAAAAAAAGAGTCTATCATTCACATAAAAAAAAATCCCACAACCCCCGCAAAACGCACTATAGATATTTTCAAATATTGTAGCAAAACGGATGACTCCTTAAGGATTTCACGATGCCAATTAATAGCTTTTGTACCTTATCAGCCCTTTAATTATGCAGAATTATGAGCGTGCCGGCATCAGGAAGCCAGTTACGTATCATTTAAATGAGACGGCTTGTTATACAATGCAAAGTGGGCACTTTTCTTACACCTGAGCTCCTTCTCCACCATCTGGGTTTCTCTCTCTCTCTTTTTAAGCAATAAACTTCAAAATTTTCATTAACCTTCAGTGTAGGAGTTTTTGAGCTCAGCCTCCCTTCTGTTGTCTTAATGGCTAATTGCCTTTTCCTAGTTTCTCTCCTTTTCCTGTCTGTAGCATTTTGAGTGACAGGATATGCTGCTGTCACCAAAATCCTGGCATTCTAAATTGATTTACAATATCACATGGCACAGGGAGAGGTTGTCCTATATCCTTTAGGTGAAGAAGAGGTACATAATCATCAAGGCAATCTGTACTGAAAGCAATCTGGTCAGGCCATTCGCAGGGTGTTAAGTTAGCCTTGCAGGTTGGAGCTTACGACTTGGAAACAAAGGCATCTTTGCTGGTGAGTTATTTATTACCTGGTTTAGGTTAAAATGCCCACTTTTGTCCTTTAAATTCCTAATTGACTTTAATCTAGCACAGGGGTGGCGAACCTTTCAACAGTAGGGCTCCTGAACTAACAATTGTGCAGAGGAGGACATTTCAGCAGGTGTCACCTGTGACAACATTTCTACACAATTGTTAAAGGTCCAGGAGCCCTAAAGCTGAAAGGTTGGCCACCCCTGTGCTAACATATATCAGAACTATATTCTCACATCCTAAATGAATCATTAGAGACGGTGACCTCTGAGAACGTCCTCCTCTGGCTTCGTTGGTAAAAGTGGAGTTTGGGGAGGGTTAAGAAGTCACTGCATTTTCCATTTTTTTAAAAAAATTTTGCTCTTGAAAATCAGGGATGGGATACGAGAAGAGATGGCAGCCAGGAATGGCTCCAAAGGAGACAGGGAGGGCCACTTGCATGTCGTGGTGAGGCTCCCTGCAAAACTTAATGCTTTGCACCTTCTCTAGCTACACCAGTGGCACAAAGATCTCCATTTGCTCCCCAAATCAGAAGCTCAGTATGGTATACGTTTGCATAAAATAAAAGAAATGCTCAATTTCAGCAACACTCAGCATCATAGCAATAGATCACCCTGTGTGCCTGTATTTGTACATGGTTTGTTTCCAAGGATGTAAGACTTAAAAACACCTTGTCTTCTTTTTAGAGCTGCTTAATGCTGCAAATGGAAAAGATTGGAGGCGAGAACAAGGCAGCTGTCTTTGACTTGACAGACAACTTCCGTGCATCACCCGTCGGCTTTTCAAAACATTTGCATCGGAAGTTGGATATAGGTCCCAGCATTCCCTGTTACTGTTTTATCTGAAGGCCTTTGTTGACGGAAAACAAATTCATGCGCTAACACCTGCCTATGGGAAGACACAGTGAGAGAGTACTATCAGAATTAGTGTGTCCTGGGCTGTGACCCAACAAGGTCCCTTTCCACGGGAGAGCTTAGCACAGGTTGTGTTGGATTCACATTTTTAGAGTGCCCGTTGATTCGTCAAACTCGCGACAGCTGTCCATCAAAACAGCGGGCTCCATTTGGACTGGAGCTTCCTGTTCCACCTCTGCACTGTATGTAGATCTGAGTATACCTGAGTAGTGTCCTGAGCACCAGGACACTCTGGGCAGTCGCATCTGTTGCCCGGCGTTCCAAAAGTCTGTGCAGTACTGTTACGTGAAAATCCCCTTTTCCCCTTCCAAGTTGTGATTTTATATATATATCATGGACTAAAATGCAGGCCTAAAACTTCTCTTTCAGGCCACAAAAGGAGTCAAATCGTAAGCTCACTCATTTCTCATGTTGTTGGCCACCTCCAGTCTGAAAGACTCATTCTCTGGAGAGACATTGGAAATGTCTTTATTGTTTAAGTCAATCACTGAATATGCAAACACATTAAAGGAGGAGGACTTTGGCAGCAAAGTCTATCACCTATTGTTAATTAAATCACAGCCATTAAACCACCTCCAGACTCCAAAATCCAGTAGCAACAGGAAGTAAGCTACTCCCCCTCCCCCAGAGTCAGGTTTTGCTGATAGCTGGTTCTGGACCCTTCCACCTTTTCTTTACATACTCCACGTATACTGAGCATGTGCAAAGCTCTGGGATACTTCCGGTCAGTTTAGATCAACTTCCAGGTCAAAGACAACTCTTATAAGAGAGAACTCAGAGCACATGCGTTCTCTCTCTCTGATTGCTCTCCTGCGAGAGTGGTCCTACATGGGACTCTTCCTCCAACTGCCCTCCCCCCCAGACAGGTAAATATATCTGGCGTCTAAACTCCCTCCCCTCTTCCCTATCCCTCCCTTCTCCCCCATCTTTAGTCAGCAACTGGGTTTAGCAGATTAAGGAACCCCTAAATACTTCCCTACACCTTATCCATTTCTGATTCCTTTTCGGATGCACCCAAATACATAGCACATGCAGCCACCACTAGCTAGGTACACTATACACAAGTACTAGAAATCTACACTTATCAATTCTCCATGTGTATTATGTTACCTTTGTGTGTTTTTGCAATAAAAATATAATCCTTTGATTGAAAGTTACCTTCCTCCCAGTCTCCTCATTAAGCTAGACAAGGGATCTCTTTGCTTAACGCTGTCTTGGTATCCAGCCTATGGTCCCAAAAGTTTCCAAAAGGCTAATATAAATAATTCCCCTAAACAAAGCAGCCTTTTTGGTAACAGTACAATAACCGGGCAGAAGCGACTGTCCAGAGCGTCCTGGTGCCCAGATCTACTCAGAATACATGCAGAGCAGAGGTTGAATGCTAAGCTCTGTTGATGCAGTGGAGGGCTTTCCCCAAATCCTGGCTCCAGCTCCCTGGCTGGGGTTTGGAAAGCCCTGCTTTAGAGGAAGCAATTCACGGCCACTGCACAGCAAGATCCCTTTCCTTCAGGTGATGAGGGTTATGCCATGGGATTATGGCAAGAATGGCAAAAAGATCATTCATTTCACTGTTTTTTTCAGAGAGAACTTTGAAGCTCTGGGTCAATATCTTTTGCTGCAAGAAAATGAATCCCAGTACAATTTTGCTGCAATCCCAGCAAGTTCCCACAGGTTCTCTTCCTCCAAATTTTATCAAATCCCTATGCCCAAGATTCAGGGCCCAGTCCTGTGCTGTCCTGGCACTGTTCAGGCTATACCCTGTGGAGCTAGAGCCAGAGGACTCCTTGAGAACATTGGTTCATGTCGGGCTCCATAGCTCAGGAGGAGGGATAGGATGGAGACAGACCTAAGCCAGGGACTTTAGCTTGTTTGTCACAGGCTTGTTGACATTAACTCCTAATACTCCAGACACAGTGTTTGTCCTAAAAATACTTGTCTATGGAGGTCCCAAAATCAGACCTCCTGATCCTGTACTGACCATGAAAAGAGAAGTACGACATTCACTTTGGAAGTCAGACACCTATGCGCTAGAGCCTGTCCTATTCTGGGGTAGATAGTCCTCGTTAAAAGCAGATGATTCATAGCATTTGAGGATCTTTTGCAATCTGTTCCCTATCAATTTGCAACAGGAAGGTTGTGGGATGGAGCGAAGAAATGCTTGACTCAGGTCTTTTGGGAGATCCGTGTCCCCAGTTTAGAATTTTGTACTTGGCTGGGAGTCTTAAAACCACTGCATCAGCTTGACATTTTAGTTGGTGGAAGTAAATAAGATAAATGGTGACACTGAGAAGCTCTTGGGTTGTATGCACATGTTAATATTAATGCCCTTGGCTCTCCGGAGAGCCATTGGGAGGTAGGTTGGTTCCAACTTCCAAACATCCATCAGCGGTGTCCTTAGCAGGATGTTTGCATTGCCAGAAGAGAGGGGACAAAAAGTGTTCCAGAGATTCACCATGTTTTCCTGAGCAGGAAAAAAATAAAGATATACATTTTTTTGCTCTGATACTGCATGGTTAATGAAAGGCACAAAAGAGAAGCTGATTCCTCTGACTTGTTGCATTCCCTTTTGGAACCCTCTTGACAAGTGATCCTCACTGAGTTTGGGGCAGGATGTTCTATCTGTCAGTTTCCCCCTGGGTGAAAAAGTCTCTGTTCTGAATATACCATCCATTCATTGAATTGGGCAAGCCTGAATTCTGGGTCCAAAGCTACTCACAACTGGGCTTGTTGTCCAGTCCCAGGAAGGTTATTTGTACAGACAGCAGCCACAGAGGAAAGGACCAGAACCAAGACACAATATGAGAGGAAAGGGTATGTCAAAGTTTCCTTCTACCATAGTTATAATTAAGATCCCTCAGGGAGGGGGCTACTCTTTGCCACTTTCTATTGACACTAATTGGGGTTTTCCTCTTGGGGCAAATGCAGTTGCAGCAACTGTTACCCTGCACATGCCCGATCTCGTCTGATCTTGGAAGCTAAGCAGGGTCAGGCCTGGTTAGTACTTGGATGGGAGACCGTCTGGGAATACCGGCTGCTGTAGGCTTATACCATGATCTCGGAAGCTAAGCAGGGTCAGGCCTGGTTAGTACTTGGATGGGAGACTGCCTGGGAATACCGGGTGCTGTAGGCTTATACCATGATCTCGGAAGCTAAGCAGGGTCAGGCCTGGTTAGTACTTGGATGGGAGACTGCCTGGGAATACCAGGTGCTGTAGGCTTATACCATAGTCTTTTGAGACTG
>NC_089826.1:5753035-5780535 GCF_035046505.1 Tiliqua scincoides
GGGGAGTGTGTCCCTGTTGGTCCTGCTGGACCTCTCAGCAGCTCTTGATACCATCAACCATCCTTCTAGGTCAGCTGGCCATGCTGGGGATTGAGGGCACTGTTTTTGGTGGTTCCATTCCTTCTTGGTTGACAGATCCCAGATAGTGATGCTGGGGGGGGGGGAGCTCCTGTTTGGCACACTGGCCTTCACAGTGTGGGGTGCCATAGGGTTCTATTCTGTTCCCCCACGCTCTTTAACATCTACATGAAACCGCTGGGGGAGATCATCAAGGAATTTGGACTGCGGTGTCACCAGTATGCTAATGACACCCAGTTTTATCTGTCCTTGCCATTTCATTCCAAGGACACTGTGAAAGTCCAGGAGCACTGTCTGGAGGTGGCTGGAGTCAGGATGAGGGCCAACAGGTTGAGATTGAATTCAGAAAATTCAGAGGTCCTCCTGGTCAGGAAATCCTCTTTATTCCCCCCACCCCAGGGGGGGTAAAGCTCTCATTGGAGAAGCGGGTTCTCTTTTCTTCCTCAGGTAACTGGACTGGGACCCCTTCAGCTGCCATTCTGATTTGAAAAATGCTTCTAAGATGTGCTTCTAAGATGTGCTTCTAAGATGACAATCCCACCTTAATTGTCCTTCATCATTTTGAAAAGCCATTGCATCTTGAAGTCACTGGACGGCGATGGTGTGGCTCATTAAAGCCTAGATGCAAAAGTCCAGCCCATGTGACTAATTAGTTGCGAAACCGCCATTTACGACACCCTCAAAAGGACTGACTGACCTTTGAGTTAACAATGTTGAGGAATTCACATTTAATTGGCTGCCAGCTTGGGGTTTCTACAAATTGCAATTCTCACTTCAGACTTCCGAGCGCCAGGCTGGTTAATGAGGGTGAGCATTTATGGAGCCAAAGGTCTCCTTCTATGAGCTCTTTTTATTTGGAGACTTTGATAAACACAAAGTGAGCTTTGCATGTTTACAAATGCCTCCGGAAAGCTGCATACTTAAACATTTCCCCTTGTGGATGTCCCTGTCACTACTAAGCCCTAGACAGTCAAAGGTGAAGCATAGGGGCAGGTGTTGGATGGAGCACTGGAGCATATCCTCAGGAGGGCCAGTCTAGAGGTGGAGTCACTTGGAGGCCAAGTTCTCAGTAAGCAGACCACCCTGCAAACTAAAGGGCAAGGTGGCTCAATGAAAGGGGGAACAGACAAGGGTCAAAAGTTTGGTTGTTGTTGCTCAAGACTGACCTGGAAGCACTTATAGGCAGGTGAATTCATGACAAACCCATGGGCCACCAGGAAATTGAGTCAATTTGGGACCTGTGGTCACAAAAATAATCCGTTCCGGTAGCTTCCAGTGGCTAAACCACGAAGATCACAGTGAGTCAATGAGTCCTGGCTGAGTTTGACAGTTGTTTTATGGCACAGAGAAGCCCCCAACTACTGGACTTGAAAACTGGACTCTGTGAAAGCCCAGCTTTTGGAGAGGATGCGATGCCAGAAATAAAGTTCCTCCCAAAGGTTCCCAAACCATAATATATGGATGGAGTCTGAGGAACTGCATCTCATATACTGCTCATTTTGTTCCATAATAAAACTAGGAAGCCTTGAAAACTATCCAAGATGGTTGGTTAATTGGGGTAATCAAGGGAAGCTCCAGGGGGCTGGCTACCTTTGTCCCACCTAGGTCAGGGGTTCATGCACTGGACTAGCAAGCATTTATGCTCATGTTTGTGTTGGCCTTTCTGACACTTTGAAAAAAATGCTTTCGGAGCATTTTCAAAACATCAGCGCATTGGCTGAAGAGCATATGTTCTTCGCCCAGTACAAATCTCCAGGAGGTCCCACCCACTTCACTGGGTTAGCAAAAGAAGATGCCTGGATGAGCCCCCTAGCTACACTGGTCCATACCACTTGGTGCAATCTCTCAACAAATGTGCTTCATTAGGCTAGCAATAAGTGCATACCTGTGTTTATGTAGTTTTTAAGCAGCAAATCCCCTTTGGCCCTGTTATATTGGCTGTTGTTTCTTGTTAACACCATGTTTAACTTCCTTTGGGGTAAAGCACCATTCAGTTCAATGAGACAGGTTAGTTATGACTAATTCAATTCATTCCAATGGTATTTAGTCATGATGGACTTTCTTTGGATACAACCCACCTAGTTCAGTGGGGTTATCCCTAGGGCACACGCGCATAGGACTGTAGTCCTAGTGTGGCAAATTCCTTGATTAAATCCGTCTCACCTCTCCAAGAAAAGCCTTTGTGAATTGCAAGTATATTCCAAATATTCTCTGATTTTAATTCACTTACTCGTCCTATCAATATTTTACACTCATCATAAATATTTGAGGCGGTGAGGTTTTCTTTAGCATTTACAGACCCAACTCAAATGATGCATAATTTAAGAGCAGGAGTACAACCGGGCTCGTGAAGCTGTTTATTAATATAATCAGACAATTCTCAGTTCGTTTTCGTCAAAGGTTTCTCTTGTTCTTCGGCTTTCTGGTTCTTCGGTGGATGTGGCAGCAAGGGAGCATGCTAAAACGCTGTGTTTGTGAACCTGCGCATTTTAAAGGGTTTATTAGGAGTGAAAGTGAAAGGAAAATGCAGATGAGGTATGTGCATTGAACATGAATGTGGCTTAGGTCGGCCTGCCTTCATTACTTTGAGTTTTGGCAATAGTGGATGTCAACAGCAAGCAAAAGCCATTTCAACAATTAATTAATGGTGCTATTTCATTAAATTTCTAGGCTACCATGGAGAGCTGGGGTGGGCAAACTTTCCACTTGAGGGATGCTGGGCCTTTAAGAATTGTATCAAGGAGGGAATTTCAGCAGGTGCAGCTTGTCACCTGTGAGATCTAGAGAAGGGATGTCAAACACGTTTCATACAGAGGGCTGAAGTCAGCATTCATGACATCTGCTGAGGGCCAGGGAACCGAGAAGTGACATCGTACCTGTATTCTGGCATGCATCTGCAAGGCTATATACACAGTGTTAATGTGCTCACAACATATATACAATGTGCGGGTGGGGTGGGGTTGGGGCAGAGGAATACACAGAACCCCTAAATCAAATATCTGAAAGAGAATTCTGGTGCATTGATTGACACTGACTGAATATCAACACTGATATTTTGCTAAGGTCATTTTCTACTAACAATTACTATGCTTAGTAACCATTACTACTAACCAGTACTATGTCCAATGACAGAGAATCAAATGACTCAGATGTGAAATATTGTTTTTTCCCCCTCTTCTTTCTGAATGCCATAGAATATTAGAGTCGGAAGGGATCTTGGAGGTCATCTAGTCCAACCCCCTGACAAGTGCAGGCAACTGTTCCAGCTTCCCTGACAGTTGGCCATCCACCCTCTGCTTGTAAACCTCCGGTGGGTTCATATGCAGTGTGCCCAAAGTATCTGCGTGGGGATTGATTACTGGAACAGTTGACAGCAGTGAACTGGCGAAACACCTGCATGATCATTGCTTCATTAAATAGATTTTATCATTTGAAACAATTAGACTATTCATGTCTTTGAGCATGTGCATTACATCCAAAATGAAAGGAGGAAGGAAGACCTCTGCTCATCTCCTTCTCCTTGGAGCACTGGGACGGCAGCCAGAGGCTCTGAGAGGAATTTTATCAGGGGGTACAAAGTTTCTTTTGGGCCCCTTTGCAAAGGGGGGGGGAGGAGTGAAACAGAGCAGGGCAGGATGGTGATGGTGGAGCAGAATAGGGGTGAAGCAGGATGAGGGATGGGCAGAGACAGCTGGGAAAGTCTTTGGAGCCCAGGTCTACCCACCCATGTGGCATCAGTAGTGTCCCCAGCATCCTGTATGGGCAACAAGTTTGAGTAGATAGGAAAATGTCAGGTCCCAGGAAATTTCTGGGGCCCCTCCTTTGGCTCCTGGGCCCCCTTTTGACCCTGGGCCTGGATACAAATTACCCCCTTTACCCCCCTCTCCTAGGCCCTGATGGCAGCAACCCAGGTGCCAGTAGTCCTGGCAAATGTCATTTTTTTCTAGTGCTAGGTACCGAATTCCTTCGCTAGTAGTGGGGGGCGGGCGAAGAAGAGGTTTGGATGCTGAAGGGGGAGTGAGTAGAAAAGTAGGAGGGGGCTTGGAGGCTCCCAGTGGGTAGGAAGGAAAGCAGGAGAAGTTCTTGAAATCTGAGCTGAAGAACTACTTAGGTGTTGTCATCCTTGCCTTGTTTTCACAGTAATAAGCAGTATGAGCCACAAAAGTTTATAATAGGAAGCAGTGATCTAGACTTGAGTTCCGCTGCTTGATCCCAAGTCAGGCTTAAGTCCCATCAATCGCTGATTTGGACTCAGCTTCTGACTGAAAGGCAGGGATCTGGGACTTGACTCAGAACTCAAAGCCATTTTTATGTCCGAGTCACTGTGTGTGTTCTTGGTAACTTTACTGGCACTTCCACACAGTGCCACTAGACCTCCTGGCGATCTGGACGTGAGCATTTTCACCTGCACAAGGCGGGAAGCGCCCGCCCACCTTACCCAGGTGATGTTGCTGCAGCTAGTGGCTTCAGGTAGCCTGCAGCACTTTGATCACTGCCAATCAGCTGGGAAATGGGGAGCAGGCCCCCAGGAGCACCTTCCAACCGGGGGTGTTTACAACTCCCCCACACACACACGCCCCACCACCACCTCCCTTTGTTCCTTAAATTTGACTCAGGGACTCGAGTTGCGACTCGAGACTTGACTTGAGAATTTGAGCAAGGACGAGACTTGACTTGAAGGTAGAGACCTGAGATCTGACTCAGGACTTGGGTTTAGTGACTTCAATATAGCACTGCCAGGAATCTGAACATAGGTTTTGTTTGTGATGCACCGATACACAACACCTCACCTGCTTCCCTCGTCTGCCCCCCTGCAAGAGCACAAAGTTCAGACACCAGACTTCACAAAAGACTCATCAGAGACTATTTCTGTTGGCCTCTCTCTCTCTCTCTCTCTCTCTCTCTCCTGCCTTTACTGACCCTGGTAGCTGGAAGCTGCTCATGAACCAAAGCTGACTCACAGCCACTCTCAGGAGCTGTGTGCTGATGCAGAATTTATGCCATTGACCTCAGCTGCCGGCAATGCAGTGTCAACCAGCTGGCTAACATGCTCACTCCTCGCTGTCGGATGGGCAGCTGAAGGGGACAGTAGGTTTTGGTAACACATAACAAGGCCTCTGTGGATTTTGCTGGGAGTCCCAGTCATGTCTGGAGGGGGGGGGAGAGGAGGAAAGAAGACTCACTGCAGCTGGTAGCACAGCCCAGTTTGCAAAGCTCAAACCAGTTGACATGTCAACGCTTCGCGATCACCCGCCTACATAATGTTCTACCAGCCACAGTGGCCTTTGCCTTCTGAGAAAATAAGGCAGTGAAAATGAGGCAACTAGGTCAAAAAAGACTCACATGGCTTTCCTCCTCAGTTACTGGGGGAAAAAAAATTATTAAAGATTAACACTTTTATATCTCTTTTCAAGCAAGACGACCGCTAAGTAGCTCACAAAATGCTGAAAATGCAACACCGACTAATTAAGCAGTCCCCGATCAACTAACCAGCTGCAGCAGAACTCGAAAAGATAGTCAAAGCCCACTGAAAGAAGCCAGCCAGTCCTCCTTTGCTTTGCTGAAGCTGAGACCGAGGGGGGGGGGGTAAAGTGAGCCTCCCTGGAAGAAACTTTTCCAATTTGGGCGCCATCACTAAAAAGGCCCTGCATGCCCAACAGCCTTTTTCATCTCATGGCACACTGATAAGCTACTAAAATTGTCAAGGCACACCATCTGTTTTTTGACCATTGACAAGGCACACCGTGCTGTTGGTGGGGGACTCACATCCCCAATGGCCCTACTAATAAATGACCCTTCCCCAAACTCCCGCAGCACACCTGCAGACTGTTTGCAACACACCACCGTGCCATGGCGCAGTGGTTGAAAATCGCTGGCCTAACCTAAGGTGGTGGTTGGATGCACCATGAACGCCTCTTCATTGGTTTCTTCTGCTACATTGTGGATAGTCGCCACATGAAGGTCACAAAGACCCCGTGGCTCATATCTGCTCCACAGAGCTGCCCACAGAATTTCATGACAATACATCACAGAATCTGGTTCTCTAGCAGACCAATCCTACCTTTTTTTCCTAGCCTCTCCCCCTCCCCTTCGGAGTCATTCCAGGCAGGGGGGAGAAAAATGGAGGCATTCCCCTCTTCTCTGAATCTTCTCTGGAACTCACCTCTGTTTTGCTCCCTCCACCCAGAACGGCTCTGAAGAGGAGGGGGACGGACCTCTTGCATGCTGCGGTGAGGCTCCCTGCAAAACTTAGTGCTTTGCACCCCCTCTAGCTACACCACTGGGTGAGATTAGACTGTGAATATAATTAAGAAAGAAAGCGAAACCCTTCAATAGTGTAGCTGGGGGGGGGCAAAGCAGGTACTGAAGGCCCCACAATACACCGTGTAAACAGGTGTGATGAAAGGTGGAGGGTTGAATTCAACATCCTGCCCTCCAGATGTTGGGGCCATCAGGACACTCAGAGTACCATCTCTCCAGAGACCCTACTTTCACCGCACTTCTTTGAAAGAGCAAACCACAACCACTCGCTGTTAGAGTCACCCTGGGCAGCGACAGAAAACCACGGGTGCTTACCAAACTAAGTTGCATCTCCTTGTGTGTTGCTGTCCAGAATGGCTCTGATGGCAAGTGTCAGGGGCTACTTACCCAGCACACTGCAGTCCCTGCAGTCCTTTCCATTCCCTCCACCCCCTGCAGCTTTGCAACCGAAGGGCTTTGTTTCAAGTTGTCTGTGCCTCACTTAAGAACTTTATGGAAATCAAACCTATGGAGAATCTATTCAAGTTCTTCCCCATGTCCTGTGTTTCAATCTGCAGTTTCTGGGGCTTTTGGTTTGTTTTTGATATGGACACTTGTAGATTTGTGCGGTTATAATATATATACTTTTAAGAAAATGCACATTTCTGTGTGTGTGTCTCCCCAAACACGGTCTACGCCCACACGCTGCTGCGGCTTTCTGGCTCAGCCCAAAACATAATGCTCTTTTGCCTCCCAGTTATTTGAAACCCAGTAATAACTTGCTTTCCTTGATAAATAACCTCCATGTCATCCACTATTCCTATTTTATCAAGTGATAGAAAAGGGCAAGTGGTTATTTGAAGAGCTACAAAATAGTGGCTCCAATAATGCTATGTTCCTTTCCCTGTAATTTGTTCATATTTTCACAACGAAAACGAAATAACCCAGGTAAGATCGTATAATTGATGCATGGCATTGTTCGGCTAGGACGCATTATGTTGTCTGCAAAAGCATTCAATAATTACAGCAAACCTTTTAAGTAGAATTTATGGCCACAAATAATGATGTGGTTGAACTGTTAAGTACAGGAGCCCTTGAACAAAGAACAATGAAATCTGTTCCATGAAAGAGTCTCCTAACACCTTTTGTTACATGAATGAGAGCCAGGAGATGGTGATGTCCTGGGTTCTCATTAGGAAATAATCCAATGGTTTCCAAACTTTCTGGGGTTACAACACCCCCAGCCTCTTCTTCATGACTCTACCAGGTGCAGCCATTTCAGATCTCACAAAATCTCGCAAACTTCAAGATGGCAGCACCCAAATCTCTGGGACCCACTGAAATAATCTGCAGGTTGAGAATTATTCCCAGAATGGGATCCCCTTGTTGAGCTCTAGAGGGGTGTGACCCCCCATTTTGCAGGCAAGGAGAGTGAAACCCAGAAGTGCAAGTTCTCCAGCCAGCCAGTTTTCTCAAGGAAACCCTTGGGCAGGTATCTATTTCAGGGCCAGTCCATCCATGAGGTCAACCGAGGCAGCTGTCTCCTGCATCAGGCTGGTGTCATGACAAGTGGCACTTGAAGAAATCCCTACTTCTACACAAAGGTCCAAGAGCCCTAAAACTGAAAGGTTGACCACCCTTAACCTACCTAGTCCAACATAGGCCTACATATATTTTGTTGTCTTAAAAGTTAGACCTATTCTTAGATATTTTGGAGGTGCTGAATCAAAAAAGGGCATTGGTTTTGCTGACTGGCTCTAGTTTTGGGTGTATGGCATAGCCACCTTATATGCCGTATGCCAATTCCAGCAGCTTCCTTGTGAGGAAGCCATGGCGCCAGTTTCCTCACGAGGAAGCTTGAATCGGCATATAAGGTGGCTATGCCGTACCCCCAAACTAGAGCCAACCAGGCAAAACCAATGCTATTTTTTTGAGTCAGCATCCCAAAAATTCATTCAATCATCCTTGGAAACAAAAGGGAAGATTTTTTTGTGTGTCCCCCCCCCCCCCCGGTAATTTAGTATTATAATTTATAAAAATGTGCTCTTGGAATAAAAACACCACTTTCTGCACTTCTCGTCCTTTGGGGGGGGGAATGAAATCTGAGAAAAAATAAAAATGTTTAAGAACAACTCTGACAGCAACTGTTACCCTGCACATGCCCGATCTCGTCTGATCTTGGAAGCTAAGCAGAGTCAGGCCTGGTTAGTACTTGGATGGGAGACCGCCTGGGAATACCGGGTGCTGTAGGCTTATACCATAGTCTTTCGAGACTGAAGGTTGCCAACCATCTACCTATACTTAACAGTATCTCCTGATCTTGTCTGATCTCGGAAGCTAAGCAGGGACAGGCCTGGTTAATACTTGGATGGGAGACCGCCTGGGAATACCGGGTGCTGTAGGCTTATACCATAGTCTTTCGAGAATGAAGGTTGCCACCCATCTCCCTATACTGAACACTATCTCCTGATCTCGTCTGATCTCAGAAACTAAGCAGGGTCAGGCCTGGTTAGTACTTGGATGGGAGACCGCCTGGGAATACCGGGTGCTGTAGGCTTATACCATGATCTCGGAAGCTAAGCAGGGTCAGGCCTGGTTAGTACTTGGATGGGAGACCACCTGGGAATACCGGGTGCTGTAGGCTTATACCATAGTCTTTCGAGACTGAAGGTTGCCAACCATCTCCCTATACTGAACACGATCTCCCGATCTCGTCTGATCTCGGAAGCTAAGCAGGGTCAGGCCTGGTTAGTACTTGGATGGGAGACCGCTGGGGAATATTGGGTGCTGTAGGCTTATACCATAGTCTTTCGAGACTGAAGGTTGCCAACCAACCAACCAACCAACCTCTAACTCTCAGTGATGAAGGGTGGAGGCTGAAATTCAGCACGCTGCCCTCCGAACGTTGGGGCCACCAGGGCACTCAGGGTACCATCTCTCCAGAGACCATACCTTCACCGCACTTCTTTGAAACAGCGAAGCAGAGCCAGGCAGAAAACACACAGGGGGAAAAAAATACAGCTCCATTCCAATTTCAAGGGAACACTCACATAAAAAGAAGAAATTAAGGTGAGTGGAAGACTCTTCTAGGAGCCTCGAAAGATTCCCTGCGTGATCTGCTTATTTAAAGCCCAATGGCTGCTCATTTCTCAATGAGGATGAATGTTCTCTTTTTACATTGGCAAATATAAAAACACTCCAGACCATAAAATGCCTGGGTATTGTTTATCTGCATTTCATTCAACACCTTGCTACATGCCGCCCGCCCTCCACTTTTGTTGCTTTCCCATCATTTCTTTGGTGCCGTTATCTATCTAAAAGCCAACAAGTAAACCTCCGCTTTTCTAGCTTTAACACTTTAAAACACTCCTTGAGGAACAAGAGCAAAGCCTCCCCGTAAAGAAAGAAAGAGCTCTGGAAACAAAGGATAGCTCGAAGAATTTGGTGGTTGTGTTGGCTTGTTGGGATCTGAACAGACTTCTATGTATCTTGCAGGATCAAGGTCTTAAAGGGACCCCAAAACCAGGATCCCCACTGACATCTACAAATCTATGCTGGACCTTTGCATTTCCTGGTTTCCTCAAGAATGGTGGTGCATTTCCACCATTCTTGAGGAGAAAAAGATGTGGCTGCTCCTCAAGAATGGTGTCAGAGCAGTGGCGTAGCTAGAGGGGGTGCAAAGCATTAACTTTTGCAGGGAGCCTTCCCGTGGAATGCAAGCAGCCCCTCCCCCTTCACAGCCATTCCAGGCAGGGGAGCAAAATGGAGGCAAACACCTCCTATGTGTTGGCATCCTTCAGTCTCGGAAGACTATGGTATCATGCCCTGAATGGTGGTTCTGGAACAGAGTGTCCTCTCCAGTGCGCGAAGCCTGGGTAAAGTAGATATGGAGGATAGACTGTTTCCCATGCAGCAAATCCCCCCTCTCCACGTCGCTGGAATGGTCCAATGGAAAGGCAAAAGCCAATATGGTTGGTTCCAGCGGCATTGCAGGAGTTGCCAGAATGTGACTGTGTTTAGCCATGAACTGCCTCAGGGACTCCGGCTCCGGATTTTGCTTCGAGGTTGACTCCTGAAGTCTTTTCCATAACTGGATGTAGCCACAAGGCAGTGGAGGTTTGGGATCAGAGCTTTCCTTCTCTTAGATGAGCTGCCTTCCCAGGCTGACGAGCCCCATCTACCCGGTGGCTGTTTAGTCGCCTCTTACGACAAGTACAGCCAAACTGAGGGCCTATTCTTATCCCCAGCCCCCAGGGGATAAAAACACCTCCATTTCATGGCAAAAACATGGCAGCCTTCATGTATTATGGTTATAACATGGTGGCCTCCATGCATTTGATTTCAATGACTCCTCTATGATGGGACACCATTTTTTTTTTTTAGATGAGTTGCTCTAGAAGCAAGCTAGAGGTACGCACTTGAATGGCTCCAACTTGGAGGGGCCACTTGCAAGATGTGGCTCCCTGCAAAACTTAGTGCTGTGCAAAACCCCCTCTAGCTACACTGTTGGTTATTTATTCATTTATTTTACAAAATGTCTATTCTGCCTTTCTGTCAGATGATATCCGTGACAGTTTACACAAGAGATTAACAAATTTAATACAAAGATAAAACATAAGACAATTAAGTCTAATGAAGAAAATAAATCTCAAACAAAAATCAGGAGAATAAACAACGTGATTTTAAAATGCAGCGAAATCCCATCAAATGCTGGAATCAATAGAACATTTTCTAGGCAATGGTGGTTATGTTTGAGGAGGATGTTTCTTACTTGGAGTACCACAGTAGAGAAGTCCCTCTTCTTCGTACCCACCCACCCAACTTCCACAAGTAGAACATTTTCTAGGCAATGGTGGTTAAGTTTGAGGAGGATGTTTCTTACTTGGAGTACCACAGTACAGAAGTCCCTCTTCCTGGTATCCACCCATCCAACTTCCACAAGTAGATGAACTCAAAGCAAGGTCTACCTGGATATCTCAGCCAGTTCATGTACAGGTAAATCATAAACACTCATAGCATTCCCATTGCTGTGCTAAGTGCTATTTACATGGAGAAGAGCAGCAAGAAATTGGGCACTCCTAAATATAGTTCCTCTAATCCAGATTTACAGCTCAATCCTAACTGGGTTTTATGACAGCAGAGGAAACGTAGTCGTAAATGGCTATACAGTGGCACACTGTGCAGGCCAGACATTTCAGAACCCTTGCTACAAACAGCAGTGATATTGGCATGGTGTTGGCTGCCATAGTCTAGCAGAAGCACAGGTAAGATGGTGTGGGGGGGGACGGGACAGTGGGAGGAATGGGGTGGGGAGGGGAAGAGCAGGTGAACGTCTGGACTGGGAAGGGATGGACAGGAGGAGGAATGGGGAGAGTTGGGGTGGCTCCTTGCAGTGCCATCATACACAAGGATTTTATCCCCATTTCTTCCCCTCTCCCTTATTCTCCCTAGATCTGGCAGATCCAAGAACATAAGAAGAACATAAGAAGAGCCCCACTGGATCAGGCCAAAGGCCCAGTCCAGCTTCCTGTATTTCACAGTGGCCCACTAGATAACTTGGGGAGCCCACAGGACAACAAGATACTGCATCCTGGTGCCACTCCCTTGCACTTGGCGTTCTGAGGCAGCCTACTTCTAAAATCAGGAGCTTGCACAACCCCATCACGGCTTGTAACCTGTAATGGACTTTTCCTCCAGAAATCTGTCTAATTCCCTTTTAAAGCATCTAGGCCAGATGCCTTACGTGCCAAGGAGTTCCACAGATTAATTACAAACTGGGTAAAGAAATGCTTTCTTTTGCCTGTCCTAACTTTCATTGATTAAAACACCAATATTATTTGCTATTAGCTTTGTCTGCTTCAGATTATAATGAGCGCTCAGGAAAACAAAACGGCCTGTTCTATTTCATGATTTAATCACCATAAACCATACCTGGGTTCATATCTGCAAACACTGATGGCTCTGAACCACAAGGAACATTTTCAGCAAGTTTTGAAGGTTGTTCCTATGGAAAAATTATGTCCACCAGGGGGAAGATGACAGGTCTTTTTAATTCAGATATGAATCTGGGAGCTGAGCTTATGCTAAATAATGCCATAGAGATAACTTTCCAGGTCATACAATAAAGGGAGAGAGCTGAATTTCTGCAATTAGAGCAGGTAGTTAAAAGATTTCCTGCTCTCTGGCCAAGCTGTGCATGTTTGTTTGTGTAAGTGGAGTGGGAGGAATAAGAGTTCCTATGGCAGTGGTATTCAAACTGGGGTGTCGCGACGCCCCAGCCTGTGGGGCCTGGCCTCTGCCCCCTTAAGGGGTGGGGCAGCCAGGAGACAGGGGGAAGGCAGCAGCATGATCCTGTGGATCGCACCTCCTGGGGGTGTGGGGAGCCCTGCACAACCTTCCTGGGGATCATGTCACTGCCTCCCCCCTGCCCCTGCTGCTTCCGCCCCCGCAAAGACTTACTGTGGCTTTCAAACTCCTGGAGAGTTTGAAAACCGCAGTCCTATGGGATAAGTCAGTCTAAAAGCAGCAAGCTCCTGGGTGCAGAAGTGTATAACATAGGTGAACAGCCATAAACTGGAATGGAACAAAATTCAGTCCCGGGCCATAAAAGGAGAGGAAGAAAATAATGAGGTGGAAGCCTTTCAAACAAATCTTTCTCTAAGCCATAAAGGGGCAGAATTTTGTTTGTAGGATGTAGTAACAGACTGCAATGCAGGCTCTGGCCCAGTGATTCCAGGTCTCTGGCTTGGTAAAGGAGTTTGAGATGCTCCAGAGTCTCCACCTAGAACTGTTTCGGAGTCTGACCCATCCAGTTCCCTTTTCAAACTTAGAAACCTTATGCCCACTTTAGGCTAATTAGCTCCCCTTATCCAAAAACAGACAATCTTGGAGCACAATCCTATAAGTATCTACTCAGAAGTGAGTTCCATTGTATTCAGTGGGGCTTACCTCCAGGTAAGTGTGGATAGGATTGCAGACTTAGTTATGTGTGAAGCCCTGGTGAACCCCACCACCTCTGTGAAGGCAACTGGCAGGAAGCTCACCTGTTCAAGCTGCAGGGAGTCCTCCTTCCCCACCCCTGTTCCAGTCAGCAGGTTCTCTAGCCACAGCAAAAACACCTTGGTTCTCCAAAATCTTGTGGCTTGACAGCTACGCAACCATCTCCATCCAGCCTTCCCTACCTCCCTTTCTCTAGCAATCATTCTTGCACCTTAACTCCAAAGTTCTCCTTATCCCTACTAGGTTACAGCTGTAAGCCATAACCATTGCAAGCCAAAGTTCTGGTGTTAACTCCATACTTCCCAGACCTGTCAACACAGCAGATCACTACTGACACCCCACACTATCTCCTCTGGAGAATTTTCTGCATTTTCACTAGAGAGTCTTGCACATTCTCCTTTGGGAGATCTCCTTTGGGAGATCCCCATGATCTCCCATTACCAACCACCCTACACAGTTGACTGCAGAAGTCCTCATTTGAATGATCAGACTTTGAGAGGCCTATCAAATATTGTATTGGCAACCTTCAGTCTCGAAAGACTCTGGTATCGCGCTCTGAAAGGTGGTTCTGGCACAGCGTCTAGTGTGGCTGAAAAGGCCAATCCGGGAGTGACAATCCCTTCCACATTGGGAGCAAGTGCAGTCTGTCCCTGTTCTGTCTCCCTGGCTGTGGGCCTTCCTTCTCTGCCTCTTAGCCTCAGACTGTTGGCCAAGTGTCTCTTCAAACTGGGAAAGGCCATGCTGCACAGCCTGCCTCCAAGCGGGCCGCTCAGAGGCCAGGGTTTCCCACTTGTTGAGGTCCATCCCTAAGGCCTTCAGATCCCTCTTGCAGATAGGTATATGTGATATACCTGTTATCAAATATATAGAAGGGTAAACATGCAAACACAAGAAAATGTTATGTATCATTTCCAAATGTTCTGTTATCCTTATACAGTAACAAGGAGGGTGAAGGGTACTTTTCTTTTTGCTTGAAGTAATAATTTTGAATAATCCCTGACCTGGATGGAGCAAATGACAGGGATATGTAGAATGGATACACCTCACCTGTTAGTAGAGGTGCCCTTCATACAGTTCTATCTGGGTAATCCTTGACTGGGAAAGGCCTGCCTGATTGATCCTGTTGTGTGATGCCAGGCCTTTAAATATGATGACAGCAGTATATAATAGACTAATGCAGTGTTTCACAAACTGTGGGTCGGGACCCACTAGGTGGGTCATGAGCCAATTTCAGGTGGGTCCCCATTCATTTCAATATTTCATTTTTTAATATATTAGACTTGATGCTACCATGGTATGTGACTGCATTTGGGGAAATGTTACAGACCTGTACTTTGAACTGGCTACTCTGTATATGCTTTTAACAATGATAGTAAATGGGACTTACTCCTGGGTAAGTGTGGGTAGAATTGCAGCCTAGGATTGTTAAAAATGTTACTGCTTGATGTTGTCACTTCCAGTCCTGATATCACTTCCGGTGGGCCCTGACAGATTCTCATTCTAAAAAGTGAGTCCCGGTGCTAAACGTGTGAGAACCACTAGACTAGTGGTTCTCAAACATTTTAGCACTGGGACCCACTTTTTATAACAGGGTAGGCAAACTTTCAACTTATTGATCCTGGACCTTTAATTGTATACACATAATTAGAATGGTATACACAATTGTTAAAGGCCCAGGAACCCTAAAGTTGAAAGTTTGCCCACCCCTCTTTTAGAATGACAGTCTGTCTGGGATCCTCCAGAAGTGATGTCATTCACCTGGAAGTGTTGTCATGGCTAGAAGTGACATCATCAAGCAGAAAGTGCTTTCCCTAGTGACTAGGCAAAGCCCAGGCTACGCAGCTCCCATACTGTAGCCACGATTTGTGATGCAGGTCGTATCTGACACAGACTAGGAGAGGTTCGTAGTGGAGTGTTCAGATTTACAAGCCCACTGCTCAGAAGCCCTTTTGAGTCTGCAAACCGCTGAGCATATTTGCAACAAGAAAAAAGGAAAATTCTTGCATGGCGTCTCTCTCTCTCCATTATCAACCACCCTACAAATTTGTCTGCAGAGTCAAAATGCTCATTTGCATTACCAGACAACATAATTAGGACGGTGTTATCACGAAGTGCGATGCCTTCAGTGATCGCACACATCAGCCTCCTCTTTTCCATTACCCAAGGAGTCTTTTCAAGGAGGGGGGGAAAGAAAAAAGGAAGGAATCCGGTTGATGACCGAGGAACCTCCCAAACAGCAAACAAAACAAAGGTAACCATTTATCCCAATGTTTTGGTTCAGTGCTGATTAATTTTCCCAGGCATCTGCTTAAGTGTTTGATTAAACTACACAGTGAGCCCATCTGTTTCTGGCTGATAGGGAGTTGTGCTCCTGGAAGGGGAATTTTTAAAAGCCTGCACACCTCATTTAACAACGATGTTATAAAATTAGTGCCCTGCTCGGAAGAAATTTCAGAGGGTGAGCCCACTCTGATAACAGCATTAATCAATTCATTAGCAAAGTGCACCAACAAGGAAGGTTTCAATGACACTGCTTTAGGGTATTCGGGGGGGGGGGAATTGTCCTTTAAAACTGATATTATGTTCCCCATGCAAAACTGAAAACAGAAACAAAAAACCATGCTATGGTGGACTGAAGTTGGTTCGTATACTGGCAACATTTAGGCCTGCAGAGGAAGTGTCATGGAATGATTAAGGGGGTGAGTTTGGGGATCCTGAGTTCTAGTTTTATACCAACTATGTATGAATTGGATGGGGTAGGCAAGCCACTAGATCTAAGCCTTAGCCTTCTCCTTTATATGTGCTATATATATGTCCCTTTATATGTACAAGCCTTTATATGTACTATAGGGACACGAATATAGGCCAACAGTGCAGGGTTATGGAGATCATGTCCATTAATTACTGTCCATTGCCATTGTTCTTAAACACTGAAGTCATACATGTGACTGCTAAAGAAGCAGAGCACTAGAACAACCAACACTCTCCTACGGGCAAAGCGCAGAAATCCAAATTCCATTTCTCAATGATGTTATCTTTAAAATAAAATAAAGTAAATAAATAAATAAATAAATAAAATGTGCATTGAATGCAGTGGTTAAGAACATAAGAAGAGCCCTGCTGGATCAGGCCAAAGGCCCATCTAGTCCAACTTCCTGTATCTCACAGCGGCCCACCAAATGCTTCAGGGAGCACACAAGACAACAGACACAACCTGCATCCTGGTGACCTCCCCTGCATCTGAAGCTGCCTCTAAAACCAAGAGCTTTCACGTACCTACTATGACTTGTAACCCGTAATGAACTTTTCCTCCAGAAATTTGTCCAATCCCCTCTTAAAGGCATCTAGGCAAGATGCCATCACTACTTCCTGTGGCAAGGAGTTCCACAGATTTCAGAGATCCTGTGGCAAGAGTTCCGCAGAGTTCCTCTAGCAAGCGGTTCCACAGTTCCCAGACTGTGGGTCAGGACCCACTGGTGTGTCACAACCTGGTTTTTGGTGGGTTGCCAAAAGGTGAGGGAAACCAAAGGGTGATAAGGTAACTAACTGCCTATAGCCCTGAGGCTATTAAAAAAATCAGATTCTGTAGCTGCTAATTACCCTGCAAAGAGCTCAGCTCCTGCAGTTTGCAAGCCTGTGCAAATATAATGAGATAAATGTTTGACGGTCTTTTTTCTGGTTATTACTACTTATAAATTAATAAAATAAAATATGATTTCTTTCTAGATCTCCTTTTTTTAAAAAAAGTCTGATAAACTTAGGTGGGCCCTGGATAGAGTTTCATTTTAAAAAGTGAGTGCCAGTCCAAAAAGTTTGGGAACCATCAATTTAATGTAAGACAAATGACAGGAGAAAGAAGAAGCACCACATATGATTATGATGTTCTGCAAAAATATATAATTAATTATGGATCAAAACATCAGCAGTTGTGCCTGGCTGTATGCAATTCTGTGTCGACTCTCAGGGCCAATTCACAGGACCCAGAGCCCCTGGTCAGATGCTTTTGTTTCCTCTTGAGTCTGATTGGTACGGCTGCGGTGAAACACTGTGGGTGCAGATTATAATTCAACTCACAAGGTTAGCTGGTTGTCTGCCGTGACTTATTGTATTGGGGCCACACTGCCTGGGTAGACCAGCAAGTCTATATAGAAAATAATCAGACAGCCACCTATGCCTAAAGGTTGTGCAAATGTCTCACATAGGACAGGGGAGTTATTCATTAAATGAACAGGGAAGAAATATACTGGCACTGCAATATTATTTCTAGCCAAAGGCCTTTTTTGTTCAGAAAAAAGTGATTTGACCAACATGAATATGGAATGAGACCATTTTGAGTCTTAAAAGAATCATTTCCCATCAGGACGTTGAAAGAACTCAAATGTTTCCAAATGTCAGTCTCAAAGAGAAATCAGCATTGTCCCATCGTTGAAAAAGGTCACCATTTCAGAAATTTAGGTAAATGTTGAGAGAAGGAAAACTCTGATCCCAAACCTCCACTGCCTTGTGGCTACATCCAGTTATGTATCTAGATACATACATCCAGTTATGTATCTATGTTATCCAGTTAATCTCTAGAAATTAAATGAGTTCTTTGCATCTGTCTTCACGGCAGAAGACCTCGGGCAGATACCGCTGCCCGAACGGCCCCTCCTGACCGAGGAGTTAAGTCAGATAGAGGTTAAAAGAGAAGATGTTTCAGACCTCATTGATAAATTAAAGATCAATAAGTCACCGGGCCCTGATGGCATCCACCCAAGGGTTATTAAGGAATTAAAGAATGAAGTTGCAGATCTCTTGACTAAGGTATGCAACTTGTCCCTCAAAACGGCCATGGTGCCAGAAGATTGGAGGATAGCAAATGTCACGCCTATCTTTAAAAAGGGAAAGAGGGGGGACCCGGGAAACTATAGGCCGGTCAGCCTAACATCCATACCGGGTAAGATGGTGGAATGCCTCATCAAAGATAGGATCTCAAAACACATAGACGAACAGGCCTTGCTGAGGGAGAGTCAGCATGGCTTCTGTAAGGGTAAGTCTTGCCTCACGAACCTTATAGAATTCTTTGAAAAGGTCAACAGGCATGTGGATGCGGGAGAACCCGTGGACATTATATATCTGGACTTTCAGAAGGCGTTTGACACGGTCCCTCACCAAAGGCTACTGAAAAAACTCCACAGTCAGGGAATTAGAGGACAGGTCCTCTCGTGGATTGAGAACTGGTTGGAGGCCAGGAAGCAGAGAGTGGGTGTCAATGGGCAATTTTCACAATGGAGAGAGGTGAAAAGCGGTGTGCCCCAAGGATCTGTCCTGGGACCGGTGCTTTTCAACCTCTTCATAAATGACCTGGAGACAGGGTTGAGCAGTGAAGTGGCTAAGTTTGCAGATGACACCAAACTTTTCCGAGTGGTAAAGACCAGAAGTGATTGTGAGGAGCTCCAGAAGGATCTCTCCAGACTGGCAGAATGGGCAGCAAAATGGCAGATGCGCTTCAATGTCAGTAAGTGTAAAGTCATGCACATTGGGGCAAAAAATCAAAACTTTAGATATAGGCTGATGGGTTCTGAGCTGTCTGTGACAGATCAGGAGAGAGATCTTGGGGTGGTGGTGGACAGGTCGATGAAAGTCTCGACCCAATGTGCGGCGGCAGTGAAGAAGGCCAATTCTATGCTTGGGATCATTAGGAAGGGTATTGAGAACAAAATGGCTAGTATTATAATGCCGTTGTACAAATCGATGGTAAGGCCACACCTGGAGTATTGTGTCCAGTTCTGGTCGCCGCATCTCAAAAAAGACATAGTGGAAATGGAAAAGGTGCAAAAGAGAGCGACTAAGATGATTACGGGGCTGGGGCACCTTCCTTATGAGGAAAGGCTACGGCGTTTGGGCCTCTTCAGCCTAGAAAAGAGACGCTTGAGGGGGGACATGATTGAGACATACAAAATTATGCAGGGGATGGACAGAGTGGATAGGGAGATGCTCTTTACACTCTCACATAATACCAGAACCAGGGGACATCCACTAAAATTGAGTGTTGGGCGGGTTAGGACAGACAAAAGAAAATATTTCTTTACTCAGCACGTGGTCGGTCTGTGGAACTCCTTGCCACAGGATGTGGTGCTGGCGTCTAGCCTAGACGCCTTTAAAAGGGGATTGGACGAGTTTCTGGAGGAAAAATCCATTATGGGGTACAAGCCATGATGAGTATGCGCAACCTCCTGATTTTAGGAATGGGTTAAGTCAGAATGCCAGATGTAGGGGAGGGCACCAGGATGAGGTCTCTTGTTATCTGGTGTGCTCCCTGGGGCATTTGGTGGGCCACTGTGAGATACAGGAAGCTGGACTAGATGGGCCTATGGCCTGATCCAGTGGGGCTGTTCTTATGTTCTTATGTTCTTATGGAAAAGGCTCCAGGAGTCAACCTCGAGGCAAAATCCGGAGTCGGAGTCCCTGAGGCAGTTCATGGCTGAACACAGTCACATTCTGGCAACTCTTGCAATGCCGCTGAAACCAACCGTATTGGCCTCTGCCTTTCCATTGGACCATTTCAGCGACGTGGAGGGGGGAATTTGCTGCATGGGTAACAGTCTATCCTCCGTATCTACTTTACCCAGGCTTTGTACACTGGAGAGGACACTCTGTTCCAGAACCACCATTCAGAGCGCGATACCATCATCTTCCAAGACTGAAGGATGCCAACAAAATGTTGCTCTCGAGCCTTTTGTCCTGCTGCACAACAGAGGCATGGTTTGAGGTTGCATCATTCTGAGCATATATGTGTGAGTAGGACTGAGAATTCAAACAAACAAGCAGGAATCTGTGGGCTGCAGACTCTTCTGACTCTTCTGTTCCCCCACCAGCTACCCATTCCGAGCCCTCGCAGTAGTTCCGCCAGTCTGTTGTCAGGAGGTGAGATCACACCAAGCTCAAAACAGTTTAGATTAGGTCAGTGCATGGATGAGATGTTTCTCAATGCCTGTTGGCCCTACTAGTTAAAAGGAACCTCTGTGTTTAGAGACCACAATCAACTGAGCCCCAGATGCTGGGCTTGAGAACACCAGCTCACGTCCAGAGACACCTTGCTAACCTTTCTTGGAGAAAGAATGTTGGACAAATGTCAAGAAAGGAACAGGGGCGTTTATGGATGGGGAGAGGGCTGGGAGAGAGGTAGAATGAGGGAGGGAATGGATGGGTTTGGTACCCACCCATTACCGTTCGTTTCATTGCATTTCATTCTGCATGAAATTCCACTTCCATTAGTATATAACGTGAACATATTATTCAAAAATACCAAGATTTCACAATTTTGGCCAGTAGTGGTGTCACCCCCCCAGTGTGTCACCCAGTGCGATCTGCACCCCCCCGTAGCGACGCCACTGGGATTTGGTGACACTCACATGATGCCGAATCCTGCCTCTCTCTCTTTCTGCTGCCTTTACACATCTCTGGAAAGGTACCTGGGAAAGACAGCATCCCTGCTGAAGTCCTAAAGTGCTGCAAAGAGATCATCGCCCCTGAGCTGCATGAAATCCTCTGTCTCTGCTGGAGAGAAGGTGGAGTAGCACAGGACATGAGGGATGCAAACATTGTCACGCTGTAAAAGAACAAAGGCGACGGGTGACTGCAACAACTACCGCGGCATCTCTCTCCTTAGCGTTGTAGGAAAGTTGTTTGCCCAAGTTGCACTAAAGAGGCTCCAGGTACTTGCGGAGAGCATCTATCCAGAATTGCAGTGTGGATTCCGAGCCAACAGGTCCACCACTGATATGGTATTCTCCCTTAGACAACTGCAGGAGAAATGCAGGGAACAACGACAGCCACTCTTCATAGCCTTCATAGATCTCACGAAGGCTGACCTGGTCAGCAGGGACGGCCTCTTCAAGATTCTCCCCAAGATTGGATGTCTACCCAGGCTGCTCAGCATCATCAGGTCTTTCCACAAGGACATGAAGGGCACTGTAGTCTTTGATGGCTCCACATCAGACCCCTTTGACATCTGAAGCGGAGTGAAGCAGGGCTGTGTTCTTGCGCCAAGCTTGTTTGGGATTTTCTTCGCTGTCTTGCTGAAGCATGCCTTTGGAACTGCAGCAGAAGGCATCTATCTCCGGACCAGATCAGACAGAAAGCTCTTCAACCTCTCCAGACTGAGAGCAAAGTCCAAAGTCCAGTTGAAATGTCTGCGTGACCTTCCTCTTTGCGGACAATGCAGCTGTCACCGCCCACTCTGCCAAAGATCTCCAGCAGCTCATGAACTGTTTTAGCAAGGCCTGCCAAGACTTTGGACTGACAGCATGAAGAAAACACAGGTCATGGTTCAGGATGTGGACTCACCTCCCTGCATTGCAATCTCTGCGCATGAACTGGAGGTTGTCCATGACTTTGTGTACCTTGGCTCAACGATCCCCGACACTCTTTCGCTCGATACTGAGCTAAACAGACGCATCGGCAAAGCAGCTGCCACGTTTTCCAGACTCGCAAAGAGAGTCTGGTCCAACAAGAAGCTGATGGAACGTACCAAGGTCCAGGTCTACAGAGCTTGTGTCTTGAGTACACTTCTGTACTGCAGTGAGTCATGGACTCTTTGCACACAACAGGAGAAGAAGCTGAACGCTTTCCACATGCGCTGCCTCCGACACATCCTCGGTATCACCTGGCAGGACAAAGTTCCAAAGTACACAGTCCTGGGACTAGCCGGAATCCCTAGCATGTATGCACTGCTGAAACAGAGACGCCTGCGTTGGCTTGGTCATGTCGTGAGAATGGCTGATGGCCGGATCCCAAAGGATCTCCTCTATGGAGAACTCATGCAAGGAAAGCGCCCTGCAGGTAGACCACAGCTGCGATACAAGGACATCTGCAAGAGGGATCTGAAGGCCTTAGGAGTGGACCTCAACAGGTGGGAAACCCTGGCCTCTGAGCGGCCCGCTTGGAGGCAGGCTGTGCAACATGGCCTTTCCCAGTTTGAAGAGACACTTGGCCAACAGTCTGAGGCAAAGAGGCAAAGAAGGAAGGCCCATAGCCAGGGAGACAGACCAGGGACAGACTGCACTTGCTCCCAGTGTGGAAGGGATTGTCACTCCCGAATTGACCTTTTCAGCCACACTAGACGCTGTGCCAGAACCACCATTCAGAGCGCTAAACCAGAGTCTTTTGAGACTGAAGGTTGCCAACAAACACATCTCAGTCTTGAGCCAGCAGTATAGCTCAGGGGTGTCCAAACATTTTGGCAGGAGGGCCACATCATCTTTCTGCATCAGGGGCCGGGAAAAATTTGAATAAATTGACATAAATTAATATATTGGAGATGGAACTTATATGAATGAATGAAGGTCTCGCAATAGCTCAAGGTCTATAAAAGGCCTTGCGCAAAGCCTTTCCTTCACTGCTACTGCTGCATGACAAATGTGAAACAGCAACCTGGGGGCGGGAGCCCTCAGCCCACATCTCACACAAGAGATTGAACAGTCGCCCTCGCACACAGTAGTTGTGTCGGGCCAGCGCAAGTTCTAGCAAGTCTTTGGAGTCCCAGAGGCCTTGTGGGCTGGATTTGGGGTCCCCGAGGGCCACAAATGGCCCTTGGGTTGCGGTTTGGGCACCTCTGGTATAGCTGGTGCAGGATCAAGGAGTCCTATAGGGTCTATGGAAGCTTTCCTAGAGCAAGTGAACAAAAAAAGTTCACTTACCCCAAGGAGACCACTCCAGTTCCCCACCACCACCACAGCATGTAGCATATATCTCTTTGGTATTCCTGCATTGGAGGAGTGGGGGATTTTGGTTGGACTGGGTTAAAAGTTGGGCAGGAGGGTAATGGCTGTCTCTGGTATGTTACTTTCATTTATTGGCCTGTACTTCCCATTACAGTGTTGAAACTATTCTTAGGTGTCATCAGAAAAACTGCGGCTAAACTGTACACTCCATCGGTATCCATTCAATTGATATGGTTCTTCGGAGAGTAAGACCTTTGGGGAACATTAAAAAAATAAAGACTTCAAGGTTCAGGTGCTAAAAACTTTCTCCTCCAAGAGCTGTAATGGAACCAAGGCTCATAGAAGTGTATTCTGGCCATAAATCTACATACTTGATATGAGAAGGCATTCTTTTGTAACTTTTTATTATTTCATAGGAATGAAAAATTTATTCGAACCTCCCTGAAATCACCCATTACATCTCTCAGAATAGGGCCACATCAATTCCTCTCTGGCCTTAGATGGGAGACAGCGACTGCAAGGAGAAGCCGGCCACTTCATAAATTCATTGCAGGCTATTCATTCTGCATGATCTGAGTTCTCCTTTGAACCGGCGGGTGATTTACGGCACGGGATCTCGGTTTAAGAAGCACCGGGCGGCAGAGAAAAGTGAGATCTCGGACAAGGCCAAAACAATCAGGCGACAGCACTAAAGCAACCTCTCCTGATTATGTTTCCTGACGGGCTGCAGTGTTTAGTCCGTAGATCAGTTTGATCCATCAAGAATGTTCTGATTACATGATAAAGATGCTGCTGCTTAAAACTCAGTGTTATGTATGTACATACTCTAAAGACAAGAAAATGCATCTGACTAATCTATTCATTGATCTTCTAAATTAACGGCTCAGGCATGCCTAAAGGTTACTGCAATAGAACCCAGAATCTGCTGTCCAAAATGGCCATACAGCAGCCATTCTGAAACATGCATGTGCCACCAGCAGCCATTTTGAAACCACTGCCATTAAAAGTGGTAGTGTCGGTAGCTCAGTGCCACAGCTACCCACATGGATTCTGGCCTATGTCAGGATCCCATCCCTGTTCCATCTCCCTTTTTCCTTTCTCTCCTTAGTTCTCTAGCTCAGATCCATAGTCCTGGCCCATTCCTGGTCTTAAAAGCAGCATGACCAGAGGTCCTCCTTTTCCAGGACATGTCCTCTTTTTCAGCCTCATGTCCTGGAAAAGAACTTAAATGTCCTCCTTTCCCCTGTGAGTGGGCCCTTGGGGGCGTCACATAGCCTTCTTGTAATTAAGAAATTACAATAAATTACTATAGGTAATATAGTTTTAAATTTAATAATAAGTAATAGTGTTTAAACTGACCACAGGAAATCAATATACAAGTGTTTTTGGCTTTTATTTTGTCATATCCTACATTTTTTCTTGGAAGTCCTACATTTTTAGTGCCTTGTCCTCTTTTGTGGACATAAGAACATAAGAACAGCCCCGCTGGATCAGGCCATAGGCCCATCTAGTCCAGCTTCCTGTATCACACAGCGGCCCACCAAATGCCCCAGGGAGCACACCAGATAACAAGAGACCTGCAAGGCCTCCTGGGAATTGTAGTTAAGAACATAAGAACAGCCCCACTGGATCAGGCCATAGGCCCATCTAGTCCAGCTTCCTGTATCTCACAGCAGCCCACCAAATGCCCCAGGGAGCACACCAGATAACAAGAGACCTGCAAGGCCTCCTGGGAATTGTAGTTTAAGAACATAAGAACAGCCCCACTGGATCAGGCCACAGGCCCATCTAGTCCAGCTTCCTGTATCTCACAGCGGCCCACCAAATGCCCCAGGGAGCACAGCAGATAACAAGAGACCTGCAAGGCATTCTGGGAATTGTAGTTAAGAACATAAGAACAGCCCCACTGGATCAGGCCATAGGCCCATCTAGTCCAGCTTCCTGTATCTCACAGCGGCCCACCAAATGCCCCAGGGAGCACACCAGGTAACAAGAGACCTGCAAGGCCTCCTGGGAATTGTAGTTAAGAACATAAGAACAGCCCCACAGGATCAGGCCAGAGGCCCATCTAGTCAAGCTTCCTGTATCTCACAGCGGCCCACCAAATGCCCCAGGGAGCACACCAGATAACAAGAGACCTCATCCTGGTGCCCTCCCTTAAGACATAAGATGTCATAACATCTGGTCACCCTGCCTATAGTGCAATCCTATACATGGTCACTCAGAAAGTAAGTCCCGTTGTGTTCAAAAGGACAGACTCCCAGAAATGTGTTAATGTGCGTCTCTGATTGCCAGGTGCAGGGGAGGCCACCAGGATGCAGGTTGTGTCTGTTGTCTTGTGTGCTCCCTGAAGCATTTGGTGGGCCACTGTGAGATACAGGAAGCTGGACTAGATGGTCTTTTGGCCTCATCAAGCAAGGCTCTCCTTATGTTCTTATGATTTTAGCCCCACTCAGGCAGGGCAGACTTGCCTCAGGGTAGGGGAACCTTGAGTGGACATTCATGAAATCTCACCTCCAGGATTCAGCTTGTGCTCTGTTCGACTGTAGGATTTGACTGTAAGAGCACAATCCTGTCTCCCACCATCTTCCACCATGCAGCCGTGCTGATGGAGCACACAGTGCATACAATGGCGACAACTGGATGACCTAGGAGAGATAAGTAAAGGTGCTTCTTACTTATATCCTGATAGGCCACCTGGTCCCCAGTGTGTCTCCTTGGACCCATGACAGCTCTTTTGCTGGCGTAGGTCCACAGAAACGCAAGGAGGATAGCATAGGTAAGCACAGAGTAGCATCTCAGTGCATGCGGCTGCCACTGGGAACCACCCTCTTCAGCCCCCAAACCACCCCTACCATACCCACTCCAAAATGCCCACAAACTGACAGCAACCTACCCCTACCGGCCCCTTACCTGCTCTGTGGTGGGCACACGGCACCTATGGCCGTCTCCATCAGCGGCTCAGACACACACATGGCCCCAGTGCAACAGTTGTGTTGCTAGAAGACTTACGGCAGTGGATGTGGAGATCTCATGCCATAGGCCCCCTATAGGACTGTCATACTTATGCAAGCAGCCAAGCAAAATAGCCCATTCCCTTTTTAATTTATCAAACTGGCAGACAACGCTGCTCATTAACTGGAAAAATGTCAGAGTGCAACAGGAGGGTTGGAAGCACCAAACGCTCCCCAAACACTCCAATGTGTCTTTAATGCACCAACAACGTCACAGTCACCTACATCACTTTCTTCTCCCATCAGCGTCTGACCCAGGGCAATCGAGGATTGTGGAGTATGCGATGGACATCATGCAACGACACAGCCATCGCAACTAAAGTCAAATTTGTTATCCTGGGGCAGGGAGAAGAACAGGATTTGAGCATTGCTTAGAAGGCCAGGGAACTCTTTACCTTCTTGTCCTGCAGATCAATAACTCACATCAAAGTCTGGGAAAGATTGTCAACTGATTGCCTATGCAACCAAGGAATTTTATTTTTTTTAAACTTCCCTCATTGTGTTCAAGGATGCAACGAAGCATGGGAAGATAGGGAAGCATTCCTCTGTTGCCCAGACAACTGGGCAATGCTCACTGTCTTCCCACACATTAATATGAGCTGGAACATTACAACAAGGAAGGGAAAGTCTCCTGGTTGCCTCAGCAATGTAGGAATGTATAACTTCCTCCTTCCCGTTTGCCCTTCAGCTCAGTCCTACTTCTGGGGATTTTCTCAGAGATCTCAGATTTTGACCAGACTTAAGAAGCTGAGGAAATCTTAGTAGATTAATCATGCCAACCTTTGGAATAGGCGGTTGGTCACTCAAGGAAAAAGCTCATATGTTTTGTGTTTAGTCAGTTACATTTTCTTTTCTTTTCCCTGGTGGTCCCAGAGACCAACCATCTGGAAATATTCATATTTGGCACAGAGATGTCCTCGTAGATGCTCTCAATAGGAAATACTGTCATCTTAACATATAAACTTTACTGGTGGCCGTAGGACGTATTGCAGAGAGCAGGAAGAATATATACCTTTAACACACGATCTGTGGCATCGCTAGGGAGGTGCAGGCCACTCCAGGTGACATGCACAAGGGAGGTGACACCACTACTGGCCAAAAATTTATCACTTTTGAGGATATCACCTTTGAGACTTGCCTGCGTCGGCTGGATGAAGCTCTTTTGCTTCAAACACAATGTTAGCACTTGGCTTTTCAAACCTTCTGCTCACCTAGCGCACAGGAGACAATATGTCCAGATTGCTTGGGGGAAACCAACCTTTATCAAGCCGAAAGGATACTGAAATATTTGTTAAAAGCCAAATTAAACTGTTTTATATTAAAGTTGGCTTCAGGTTGGCATATGTGGTTGGCAACCTTCAGTCTGGAAAGACTATGGTATAAGCCTACAGCACCCAGTATTCCCAGGCGGTCTCCCATCCAAGTACTAACCAGGCCTGACCCTGCTTAGCTTCCCAGATCAGAT
>NC_089826.1:5785535-5823035 GCF_035046505.1 Tiliqua scincoides
AAATATCCATTTAAAAGCAATGCTTGCCTTGGTGAAAGCCATAAACTAAAGATCTAAATTAGTCTAGCACTGCTGAGGCCACCAGTCTCAGGGGAAGGGCCCAAGCCCTTGCAATGGGGCTTGTCAAGCCTGTACCGGCAAAGAGTTGAGAGGCCCCGTGTCGGACCTTCCGATTGGCAGAGCACAGTTCTGCTGGTCCTGCCCCCGTCCTGCCCACCTCTGCCTTCCCCAGCCCTCCCCCCACCCCACTCTGGAAAGCCTTCTCCCCACCCTGACAAACCTCTTCGCTGCCTGGAGTATGTCCTTTGCTCCAGGCAGTCTCTGACTGGCACTGGACTCAGCACGGACTGGAGCTGGGCCGGCGCCAACACTGACCTGGCGCTGAGGGCTGTGGGTGTGTCTTACGGAATGTTTGCGACACCCAGCGCTGGCATAGGACCGACACGACAAGCTCATGATTGGGCTCTTAGACTGCTTGGTAACGAGCATCCTCCCTTGTGAAGGGTGCTGAGAGCTGATAACAGCCCCGCTGGATCAGGCCATAGGCCCATCTAGTCTATCTTCCTGTATCTCACAGTGGCCCACCAAGACCCACCAGGCAGTGGCTCAGGGCTGGCTGTCTAACAGCCACCTGCTGCCCAGGACTAGGAGGAATCCAATCTAAACCAGCTTGAACTGTTTGCATTGCTCCTTCTAGCCAATGGTCCTGGTAGCACATGGAATAGGGTGCTTAAACCACAGAGCTTTGGGTTGGAGCCCCACTTTGTGTCGTACTGGTGTGTGTGTGTTAGGGACATCCTTACCGAAAAAAAAACTACCATACAAGGAGGTTTCAGCCTAGCCATCTCACAGACATGTGGGGGTTAAAATAGATGTGACTGGGAATGCGTAACATGCCCCTAGAGTACTGTAGAGGATGTTTCCAGGTTGGCTTGATCCTCAGCGCTAGTCATGCCAGTTGATTCTGCAGGCTGGATGTCCCTCTGAGATGTTAAGGACCTTATTCTTTGTGTCTGGCTTGTCAATGTCCATCTTCCTCCTCTCCTTTGACCACTGCACCTACAGCCTCTGCAAGGCCTTCTGTCAACTGGCTGCTCTCATTCGGTACCCGCTGTTTGTCTCTTGTCAGACTCGAGGCTCAGGGAGCGAAGCCTTTGTTGCCACTGCCATCATATATCACCCCCAATGGCCACCAAAGTGCAGCGCCTGCATTTTCTAGCAATGATGGAAGCAACCCGTTCTTGGCCCCCGGGGTGCAAATCATCCCAACCAACCGCTGATTCTGACTTTTTTCTTTCTTTCTCAAAACATATTGCCCAGGAATGTAAATACAGAGGATGCTCCTGGTGGATTCATCCCAGTATCCAAAACATCTTTATGATTCTTTCCCCAGTCTTGTATTTTCAAGAGCCATGCCAAAAATTGATCACATGGAAGCAGGAGGGTATGGAGGGGACAACAACCCAATTCTATGTGCTTGAGCAGTGATGGCATCTGGCCTGGACGCCTTTAAAAGTGGATTGGACAAGTTTCTGGAGGAAAAAATTATGGGTTACAAGCCCTGATGTGTATGTGCAACCTCCTGATTTTAGAAATGGGTTATGTCAGAATTCCAGATGCAAGGGAGGGCACCAGGATGAGGTCTCTTGTTATCAGGTGTGCTCCCTGGGGCATTTGGTGGGCCGCTGTGAGACACAGGAAGCTGGACTAGATGGGCCTATGGCCTGATCCAGCAGGGCTGTTCTTATGTTCTTAACTACAATTCCCAGGAGGCCTTGCAGGTCTCTTGTTATCTGGTGTGCTCCCTGGGGCATTTGGTGGGCCGCTGTGAGATACAGGAAGCTGGACTAGATGGGCCTCTGGCCTGATCCAGTGGGGCTGTTCTTATGTTCTTAACTACAATTCCCAGGAGGCCTTGCAGGTCTCTTGTTATCTGGCGTGCTCCCTGGGGCATTTGGTGAGGCCACTGTGAGATACAGGAAGCTGGACTAGATGGTCCTATGGCCTGATCCAGTGGGGCTGTTCTTATGTTCTTAACTACAATTCCCAGGAGGCCTTGCAGGTCTCTTGTTACCTGGTGTGCTCCCTGGGGCATTTGGTGGGCCGCTGTGAGATACAGGAAGCTGGACTAGATGGGCCTATGGCCTGATCCAGTGGGGCTGTTCTTATGTTCTTAAACTACAATTCCCAGGAGGCCTTGCAGGTCTCTTGTTATCAGGTGTGCTCCCTGGGGCATTTGGTGGGCCGCTGTGAGATACAGGAAGCTGGACTTATGGCCTGATCCAGTGGGACTGTTCTTATGACCACTGGCAGAATGTATGTTCATGTATGAGCATGCATTTTGCCAGAGCTGGCTGCCAAAAAGCAGCCATGAAGCTTCTTTTGGTAGCACACTGAGTAGCGCACACCCAGGGTGGTAGGGAGAAGGCCGGAGCCCTGTATGACCAGGGCACCAGCCACCTGCTGAAGAAAGTAAGATGGTGGGGGAGGCAGGAGGGGTGGGGGAGGGTGGAATGGGGCAGGGAGTGGTGAAACCAGGCAGAGAGGGGGAGGAATGGGTGGTGGGGAGGCTGCAGGAGGAGTGGATTGGACAGCATTGGCACATGTTGGATCCAATCCCCTCCAGTAGCAGCCTCCACACACCTCTTTCTCTCCTTGGACTTGTGTTAGCAAAATCACTAGCACAGATCTGAGAAGACCTATCGTGGGACAGGGAGCTTAAGGAGGACCAAGAGGGCCACCCTCCCAGAAGCCCTCAGTGGCTATAGACCTGATTTAAGAACCTAAGAACAGCCCCACTGGATCAGGCATTAGGTCCATCTAGTCCAGCTTCCTGTATCTCACAGCGGCCCACCAGATGCCCCAGGGAGCACACCAGACAACAAGAAGACCTGCAAGTCCTCCTGAGAATTGTAGTTAAGAACATAAGAACAGCCCCACTGAATCAGGCCACAGGCCCATCTAGTCCAGCTTCCTGTATCTCACAGTGGCCCACCAAATGCCCCAGGGAGCACACCAGATAACAAGAGACCTGCAAGGCTTCCTGGGAATTGTAGTTAAGAACATAAGAACAGCCCCGCTGGATCAGGCCATAGGCCCATCTAGTCCAGCTTCCTGGATCTCACAGCGGCCCACCAAATGCCCCAGGGAGCACACCAGATAACAAGAGACCTGCAAGGCTTCCTGGGAATTGTAGTTTAAGAACATAAGAAGAGCCCCACTGGGTCAGGCCATAGGCCCATCTAGTCCAGCTTCCTGTATCTCACAGCGGCCAGCAGCATCTCCAGATTTTCTCCCTGTTTACAGAATTTTGAATGAAAATTCTTAAGGAAAAAATTGCATTTCTTTGCATATCCTGTAATGAAATTAGTGCCTTTGGGCTGTATTTTAGCCTGCATGCAGATGTCACAGGTAGATGTGGTACCCTTGTTTGTGATGATGGCATGTGTGTACATAGAAACAAAACAAATGATAAACCACATTCAGGAGTGACATTCTTTACAAAATTCTGCATACCCCATATGGCACAGATCTATGAAAGTTCCCAGTGCTTCGATCTGCTGTCCAGTATATCTATCCCTGCTGTAACTAAGAATGCTTCTCAAGCTGCAAGGAAACAAAGGCAACATCAAAACAAAGAAAGAGAAAAAGGATTTCATCCTTTCACCTTGATCAAAAAGATTTGGAAAAGAAATCGTTAAAGTATCCTGATTTTTGCCTTCGTGCAAGACACGTTCTGCTGTGACCTTTGAGTCTTTGAGAGACTCAGAATGCCAGATGCAAGGGAGGACACCAGGATGCAGGTCTCTTGTTGTCTTGTGTGCTCCCTGAAGCATTTGGTGGGCCACTGTGAGATACAGGAAGCTGCACTAGATGGGCCTATGGTGTGATCCAGTGAGGCTGTTCTTATGAGAGAGAGAGAGAGATCAAGCCTGCATTTTCAACACACACCAACATCCCGACAAGCTTTTTTTTATTTTAGTGTGTCATGTTCATTTGCACATGCAACGTGGCATTAGGTGCTTGCCAGGAGAACATGCCTGAGCACACAAGATCCTTCAGGCTCGAGGAAGTTCATACCTTTAATCCTGCAAAGCAGTAGACTTCCTCACTAACAGGCAAATTTGAGAAGAGCATTGCCTGGCTTTCCTCTCTGGAAAAATTTCACAAGGAGCTGTGCCTTCTTGTTGTGGACAAAAGTCACACCCTGGAAGCTTCCGGACTTGGAGCAAACTGCCCAATTCTGTCCCTGATCATTTGTGCCAATGAAGCCACACTGATGGAGCGTGTGCTGCATGGGGGGGGGGGAGTGATCTGACAGCCAGCAGGTGATAAGTAAAGGTTGACTGCCTCACCTATGGCTGTCTTCGGACTCACAGCCATTTTGCTGGTGTAAATACAAGATGTATAAAGGGGCTGGGGGGTTTGAGAAAGAGGGGAGCTGGTGTACCTTGGTACTGCTGAGATCCACCTCCTTCCACCCTCTGCCCTCTCCCAATCTACCGCCAATTTACCAGGGCCGATGGAGTCCTCTGGTTACATTGCCTGTTTGCAGCAGTGGCCTGGAAGTGCATGCTGGCACTCTGGTTTTTTTTGTGCCACTGGAAAATGCCTTGTGTTCTGGCAGCACAGGGCAACCATAGGATTGGGCCCGACATCTTGAGTGACACAGAAGAAGTGCCTCCAATCCTCACTATCTTCATGGCCAAATTTGTATGTTGATTGAGGTCTTGGCCTCCAGAGCAAGTTAAGAGTGCATTGCAACTCCCTCAGCAGGGTACAAAACAATAGAAACACCTATTTAGGGTAGGGATGACCAATCAAGGGCCACCCAGACACAAAAGAAGGATTATTAGTGAGCTCTGCTTTCTTATAAAAGTTTAGGGCATAAAAAACTGGGCCATGGACCCCTCATGTCCTTCTTTTATTCATTGATCCCCATGCATAGGTGTCTCAGTCATTTGTTTTACTTGCTGGGGCTTTAAGTAACCCCATTCCTTTGGCTACCTAAGAACAACTGTGTTCCTCCAAGGAGGTGCGGCCCCCTCCGAAACCAGGCTGACAAAGCATCACCTGTCTTGCAGATCTAAGTGACAGCACTCCTGTCTTGTTCAGATTTAATCTCAACGTAAAGGTCAACAGGCATGTGGATGCGGGAGAACCTGTAGACATTGTATCTCTGGACTTTCAGAAGGCGTTCGACACGGTCCCTCACCAAAGGCTACTGAAAAAACTCCATAGTCAGGGAATTAGAGGACAGGTCCTCTCGTGGATTGAGAACTGGTTGAAGGCCAGGAAACAGAGAGTGGGTGTCAATGGGCAATTTTCACAATGGAGAGAGGTGAAAAGCGGTGTGCCCCAAGGATCTGCCCTGGGACCGGTGCTTTTCAACCTCTTCATAAATGACCTGGAGACAGGGTTGAGCAGTGAGGTTGCAAAGTTTGCGGACGACACCAAACTTTTCCGAGTGGTAAAGACCAGAAGTGATTGTGAGGAGCTCCAGAAGGATCTCTCCAGACTGGCAGAATGGGCAGCAAAATGGCAGATGCACTTCAATGTCAGTAAGTGTAAAGTCATGCGCATTGGGGCAAAAAATCAAAACTTTAGATATAGGCTGATGGGTTCTGAGCTGTATGTGACAGATCGGGAGAGAGATCTTGGGGTGGTGGTGGACAGGTCGATGAAAGTGTCGACCCAATGTGCGGCGGCAGTGAAGAAGGCCAATTCTATGCTTGGGATCATTAGGAAGGGTATTGAGAACAAAACGGCTAATATTATAATGCCGTTGTACAAATCGATGGTAAGGCCACACTTGGAGAATTGTGTCCAGTTCTGGTCGCCGCATCTCAAAAAAGACATAGTGGAAATGGAAAAGGTGCAAAAGAGAGTGACTAAGATGATTACTGGGCTGGGGCACCTTCCTTATGAGGAAAGGCCACGGCATTTGGGCCTCTTCAGCCTAGAAAAAGAGGCGCCTGAGGGGGGACATGATTGAGACATACAAAATTATGCATGGGAAGGATAAAGTGGATAGAGAAATGCTCTTTACACTCTCACATAACACCAGAACCAGGCGACATCCACTAAAATTGAGTGTTGGGAGGGTTAGAACAAAAGAAAATATTTCTTTACTCAGCGTGTGGTTGGTCTGTGGAACTCCTTGCCACAGGATGTGGTGCTGGCGTCTAGCCTAGACACCTTTAAAAGGGGATTGGACAAGTTTCTGGAGGAAAAATCCATTACGGGGTACAAGCCATGATGTGTATGCGCAACCTCCTGATTTTAGAAATGGGCTATGTCAGAATGCCAGATGCAAGGGAGGGCACCAGGATGAGGTCTCTTGTTATCTGGTGTGCTCCCTGGGGCATTTGGTGGGCCGCTGTGAGATACAGGAAGCTGGACTAGATGGGCCTATGGCCTGATCCAGTGGGGCTGTTCTTATGTTCTTAACTTGTTAACATGCATCCAGTCATTCACAGACTCCAGAGAGTGACTTAGGACCACGACAGCTTCCCTAATAGTGGGTGAAATGGCAATATGGAGTTGGGTGTCATCGATGTTTGTGTGACACCCAACCCCAAAACCTCCTCCAGCAATTTCATGTATATGTTAAATAACTTGAGGGGGGAATTGAACCCTGTGGAACCCAAACCTCAAGAGCCATGGCATTGAGCAGAAATCCCCCCCCCCCCAAAAAAAAAACCTTCTGGAATCTTCCCTCCAGGGAGAATTTGAAGCTGTGCTTGTTTCTTTCTCCTTCTGCTGAAATCATAGGAGAAAAAAAAAAAATCTATAATGCTGGAAGGGATTTCAAATGAAAACGGCAAAGCTTTCAAATTCCCATAGCTGCAATTTTTCCTGAAATTGTCCAATAAAGAGAAAATAGAGATATCATGCTGAAAGATTAATGTCATCCTCCATTGGGCTACATGGAGACAGAAGAATGCACTGCTTAAGCAAATCTCTCCTTTCAAAAAGTGAAAATCATTTTAGGAACATTAAAAGGGTCTGAAGAGCTATTTTGTGTGAAGGGCTTTGGAAGTTTTATGGATTTGTTTTGTTTCAAAGAGTTGCACCCCACCTTCCCACCTCTTCATAGAAGGCATTCAAGGCGGCTCACAACATACTTAAAAAAACAAGCAAAAAATTCCTATACATCGTATAGTATAGTTTTTTTTTGCAAGGATTCCGCGGCTCCCCTGGCTGGTTTCCCACGGCTCACAGTTTGGGAACTGCTATGGTAGCAATCTTGACCTTGCTACGTGAGATCTGTTAACAGGTGATGCGAAGAATGGAAGCTGTGGCTTTTTTAAAAATCTTATTTTCATTTCATGTGAAGGAAAAAAAAATAAAGAAGCATAAAATACACATAAAGGTGTTCTCTGGTATCCATGGGGATTCCATTCTGGAAGCCCCCACAGTTCACTGAAACTGTGGATACCAGGGAAGACCCCCCAACACCCTCTGGAGGTGACAGAACTACTCAGGGGCTTCCCTGTGCCCCCCAATGCCTTATAAGGCATGAAAAAGTCACTTTTGGTTGCACAGAGAAACCAGAAGTAGCTTTTTTTTTTTTTTTTTTTAACTCTCAGGCTAAGTCTGAGCCTGGCAGAAGCCACGGATGGATGTGGGCTCAGAGAACCCTCCAAAGCTCCCCTCTCCTCTGAAAGGGAGAAGCTCCATTTGCCACCAGAGGAGGCATTCATGCACCATCCGTTCCATAGATAAGTGAATCCACAGATACGGGATCACGGATACAGTGGCCCCCTCTGTATGTAGTGGCAATAGACTCATAAAAAGTGCACAACTAAATTCAGTGAATGTAACCTGTGGCGTGAACCAAACTGTGATCCATCTCCACCGCCCTCCTGGAGACAGAGCCAATAAATATGAAGATGCTCTGAACAGACACTTTGGGCCTCAGTTTGTATCTCAGTTTTATTTTTCTGTCTTACGCACCTCCTCCAGGCGCTGTGCTTTCAAAAGCAAGAGCCTATTGCAGTTAATAATGAATGCATATTGTTCATTTATTTAAAATCCATAACCCTTTTCACAGATACCCCCTCCAGGCAGTGTTGTTCCCTATTTAAAGAAGAGAAATTTACTCATTCACCTAAAATGCAATTTTCTCAATAGAACTCCTGGACTCAGTCTGGGTCTCTCTCTCTCTCTCTCTCTCTCTCTCTCTCTCTCTCTCTCTCTCTCTCTCTCTCTTTCTCTCTCTCTAGGTGTGGGTGTGGGTGTGGTGTGGTGTGTTGAAATGCAATGATCCATGTGAGCAACATAGAGATACAGAGAAGATAAACTCCAAGCGCAAACAATGCTGGGATATTACTAGAGGTGTTTGTTCCCAGTAAGACAGGATGACAGCCTAACAGCCCAATCCGAAGCTACCCAGGTTGCGGCGGCGCTGAAAATGGCTGCCATTGCATTTGCTGTTGCATCTGGGCAGCCGCGGGCGGCTCCTTGGGAGAACGGGACTTTAGTTCCCTTCCCCCGGGTAAACTGGGTAGCCCTGCAACGGGGCTTCTCGATTCACCGCCAACCGTTTTGCTTTTCTACTCCATTCATTTTCTTTCCTTGAGTCAGTGGAGGACAGATCTGTGAGTCAATTCCACAGATCTAGAAACAGAGCCGCAGAACCCAGAAGGGATTTTCAGCTATTTTCACTCTCTGTGCTCCAAACTCCTGCGGCACACCGGTCAAAAATAGATGATCTAGCCAGAAGCATTTACGGAGCTCATTTTTTTAAATTTGCTCTTTTTCACTCCAAGCCAACTTGGAGTGGGTTTAGCTGGTGGCGTAGCTAGAGGGGGTGCAAAGTTTTGCAGGGAACCTCACTGCAGTATGCAAGCAACCTCTCCCCCTCCCCTTTGGAGCCATTCTGGGTGGTTCGAGCAAAACAGAGGCATAGGCTCTGAAGGGGAGGGGGAGGGGCCACTTGCATGCTTTGGTGAGGCTCCCTGTAAAACTTAGAACTTTGCACCCCCTCTAGCTACACCACTGTGGTTAGCACTTTAGCAGGAATTAGAGCTAGTGCTTTGTGTGTTTCGCCCCTGAGTAACACCCCTGCTCTCTCTGATGGGCATTACTAGTTACAGCATCCAATTCGGTCATGCTATTTCTTTGTGTCCGTCCAGCCAAGTTCAGGCATTTTCCATCAGCCTGCTTGTGTTGTTTTTTTTTAACTCCCCCTTTTCCACATTTGATTTAATCCTTTCAAATCAAATCTTTTGATTTAATTCTTTTGCGTTTCTTATAAGCCGCTTATATTTTGATTCCTTGCCCGCCTAGTCTATGTCTGTGGGTTGTCCCATCTGATCACTCACAGGCAGTACTACAATTTGATTTTAAATAACACTTGGAGTTCTCGTCTCTCCTAGGGTGGTGGTGGTTTTCCTCAGACAGCCCCCCTTTGCCAGGTCTCCCTAGTTTGGGGTGATAACAGCAGATAGGTACACCAGCCTCCCATTCAGTTGCTGACCCCATCATTCACTTGCTGACCCCCCCAATCAGATGAAGTAAAAATGCAAAGAGAGCAGGAAGTTTTATAAGGTGTGCTGAGCACTAATCACTAGGCGCTACTCCCCTCAGTACAACTCTTTGGCAGTTCCTTTTCTGATAGGTCCTTTTCTGATAGGTCCTTCTGTAATAACTTTCAAGCCTTCAGTTTGAATGATAATAACAATAAGTTCCTGAATTTTTTAATCTGCTTCTTCCCTTCTCATTTCTCTTTCAACATATGCCATGCACCAGAGAGACCAGTCCAGGGTAGACTTTCTATATTTCTCCTTGAAAGCTGAAACCATGCTTGAATGGGCAAGAGCAGAAGGAAGTTTTGTTCAGAGTCCAGATTCTCTCTCTCTCTCTCTCTCTCTCTCTCTCTCTCTCTCTCTCTCTCTCTCTCTCTCTCTCTCAGGACATCTGCAGAGATGAATAAAGTGCTTGCAATTTGCAACTCTAATTTGAATATTGGCTTCTATTTAAAACCTTCAGATTAGATCTGCATCCTCTGAGACCTTCACTTCCCATTTGTTGCCGTGCAATTTGCTTGCATTCAATGTACTTCAGGTGAATTTGTTTACCTACCTGGAAGATAATGGAGGGCAATGCCATTTAAGGTGAGTGCACCTCCAGATTTAAGAAGGAAATGTATCACTCATGTCTTGTGGCACTTATTCGAACATCAAGCAATTAGAAGTGTTGTAGGTAACAGGGACATGTAGTTACAGGGTGCAGAGCTTTACCTCTCGTAGCCTAAGGAAAATAGCCACAACCTCCCCTGTGATTGCACATGGACTCCCCACACTTTCTAAGGCAGGGATGTCAAACACATTTCATACAGCGGATCAAATATCATTCATGATGCCTGCTGAGGGCCGGAGTGATGATGTCATTTGGCAGGAAGTGATGTCATTAAACGGGTCACAAGCCGAAATCAGCACTCTGTTCTTGTGTAGGAACTCATGAGCTGCAAATGACAGAAGAGAAGATGAATGCAAATGACAGAAGACAGAAGAATGACATCTGGATCATATTTCAGGATATTGTAGAGCCCAATTATCATGCAGGCCACCCTTTCAGCAGTGAGACCTCAGCATTGCTCAGCAGCTGAGAGCCTGAGGGTCAGATGAAAAGCTTCTCCGGGCCACATCTGGCCCCCGGGGCCTTATGTTTGACAACCCTGGTTGCCCAATCACAGGGAAGGCTGAGATCTTGCTGCCTCTAGAGTTGTAGAAGGTGAGAGCTCAGCCTCCCTGGGACCTCTCAACCACTCAGACACTCTGGGTGTGCACAATCACAGGGGATCACATTACACATGTGCTCTGCCCAGTTTCTGACTGGTTATGCAATCGCAAGTGCAGTTGAGCTGCTGTCTGCCACAGCTGTCGTCTTTCCGGTGTATAATAACAGGCACATGTTTGTCACTATACAGAGACAGTTTAGACCTGTGGCAGCAAGAGCTCAATCTTTGTTGTGATTGCACAGGCCTTGTGGCTTCTGGGTAACCCCCGGATTGCCTTGAGCCAGTGTGCCATGGCAAGTGCTTCCCCAGCCATTCACCCCATGCCAGAGACAGATATGGGGAATGTATCAACCCATACAAACCTACCTAAAAAGGATTGTCTGACCTACTGAGTCAGACCATTGATCCACCCAGCAAACTATGGCCCTCACTGACTGGCAGCAACTCTGACCCAGGATCTTTTATCTGCCCTATCTGGAGATGCTGGGGACTGAACCTGGCACTTTTTGCACGTAAAGAAGGTGCTCTACCACTGAAGTAGAACTTCTTCCCAACCTAAGGCTGCAATCCTAAATACACTTACTAGGGAGTAAGCCCCATTGAGCACAATGAGATTGATTTCTGAGTAAACATGCTTAGAATTGCGCTGCAACGACGGTAGCTCTCATTTCCTGCCTCTTCAATTACCCAGAGGGAGCCAATGGGCAGCTTTTGGGCTATAGCAACTATTACCCTGCACATGCCTGATCTTGTCTGATCTCGGAAGCTAAGCAGGGACAGTCCTGGTTAGTACTTGGATGGGAGACCGCCTGGGAATACCAGGTGCTACAGGCTTATACCATGATCTCGGAAGCTAAGCAGGGTCAGGCCTGGTTAGAACTTGGATGGGAGACCGCCTGGGAATACCAGGTGCTACAGGCTTATACCATGATCTCGGAAGCTAAGCAGGGACAGGCCTGGTTAGTACTTGGATGGGAGACCGCCTGGGAATACCAGGTGCTACAGGCTTATACCATTGTCTTTCGAGACTGAAGGTTGCCAACCAACCTGATCCGCCAAAGCCATTTGGATGTCCGTCAGAGAAGATCGGTACATTGTAAATTGACAGACATGAGAACTGGATCATTCCTGAGTCGCAGGCCTGAGCAGCGGGTGAATTTTTGGAAGGACAAAGGCAAGTTCAGTAGTTCAACTGCTTTGAAATTACCCAAATGCCAGAGGGGAATCTCTTCCAAATGCTCAAAGAGTTGGAAAGAGCCCTTCCAGCGCACAAGGCTGGTTTCACTGCCCATTCTATTAGCAGTCTGTTCGCCGCACACTCTTTCCCCCCCTACATCAGCTCTTTCATGCTTCCAAATGTTCTTTTTTTCCCATTTCAAAAAGTCATCACCGCCTCTTAACCTTCGAGCTGCTTGCTAAAGGATATCGCGCTCAAGACACAGAGGGTCGGCCGTATGCGTTCCGTTTACAAGGTTATAATACGTAGTATTATGGGCTGGCTGCTCACCTGTTAGAAACGGAGTGGGAGAAGCAGTGTCCTAATAAGCGCAATGATTCATTTCTCTGTGAGATTTAAAAGTGCCTACAGCTTGTACGGGGGGGGGGGGGGATGGAGATTGTGTACTCCATCCTGCCGCAGAGCAAACCCTCTGCCTTGTAAGATGTGGGATCCACTATGGTTGCTCAGCAGGGAGAGAAAGACCCTGAGCTACCCAGGGGCAAGGTGCAAAGACAGCCTGAGCAAGCCACAGGTATGCTATCCCTGTCATATCACTCCCATATACCACTTTAATCCATAAGACTAGCAAAATCCCCATCATCATAATGGAAGCCGTTATTGGTGATGAGTGAGGGCCCAATCCTATCCAACTTTCCAGCCCTGGTGCCAATGGGGTGCATGTTGCATCCTGTGGTGGGAAGATAGTTATGGAGGCCTCCACGAGGCAAGGGAACACTTGCTCCCTTGCCTCGGGGCTGCATTGCAGCTGCACCAGTGCTGGAAAGTTGGATAGGATTGGGCCCCGAGCCCTTCCCCTCAGACAGGCTAAGGTCTCCTTCCTAGGCTCTCTCTCTCCCACCCTCAACTTCACCTGGTCCAAACCTGGGGTTAAAGGGCCATTATCACCCAAGAGTAGGGAAGCCCTCATTCCTGAGAGGAGCAGCCAACCCTGAACCTTCATGGCCTTAATGGCCTGGAGATAGTGGGAGGAATGGACATACAGCCAAGCCTTGGCCGTATGGTGATCCTACCAGGGTTATGATGAGGTAACTGGAGTCTTTGAGGTGGTGGATCAAGTCCAGAAGCAGGCATTGAGATTGGGGACAACCATTACCAGAAACGGAGCGCTTTGGGGAATATCTTCTTCCTATCCCCTGTCTCATCTTCATTTTTCTCATTTCTCTTAAGGTTCATCTATAGCTCCTTCAAATGGATTGCAGTCCCCACTAATTGCTATTATCTTCTGTGCATTTTACATTATTATTCGCCATTATCTTACCCACGTAACCTTCCAGTGAAACATCTCATTTATCGCTGTGAGCCAAAGTGTGATGTATGACTGTGAGTTCTCTTAATGATGCTATCATTCTTTATTACATGTATTACAATTTATGTCTCTCTTTTGAAAGGTCTTCCTAGGCAGGACAAGCGGGAGCATTTGGGTTCCCGACCCTGAAAACCCAAATGGCGCATGTTCAGCCAATCCTGTCCCAAAGCAATAGCCCCAAACTCTCAGATCCTTTACGTTGCCATTCATCTTTGTCACCTTAAACCATCGAAAGTAGGTTTTCTGAACTCAAATTGTCACATTTTATGGCACTGAGAGAACGGACAGATGAGCAGAACTGCTTGTAAAGGCCACCTATTGTTAAAACACACACAGAGTTACTGGTCTGTCACTTAGGGTGCATTTGATTTGGCCAATGGTATAGCTAAGTGGCACCCAGGGGCACAATTTTTTTTAACACACTCCATTTTAACAAACACCCCCAGACGCTTTTCAGAAAGTGCCTTTCTAAGGCCTCCAGGAGGACTTAGACCACTTTGGGTTTGCTGTCAGGGATATGGATTGGCCCCCCGCCCCAGGCATGGTACCCAGAGCAGTGTACCCCCCTGCCCTCCCTTAGCTACACCACTGCATTTGGCTGCAAAGAAAAAGCCGACCCTCATTTGCCCTGCCCATCTTTACAATAAGCCCCATAAAACTCATTCATTTTGTAGTCATTGAATTTCTAGTTCTTGCAAAACATTACTTTATTGCTAATGAAGACAAAGTGTGTGTGGGGGGGGCAGATTTCCCTCAATGTGGTATGATGTGGTCCCATTTTCTTCCTGGAACTCTACAAGATCTGCTGAGCCTGCTTTTGTTTTAAGAGGTCTCATGAAACCAAAGCCCGAGGTGTCCTTGACGCACTTTCCATGGTTTTAAATCCTCTGGATTAAAGTCTTTTCAAGAAATAAAATGTGGAGGGTTCCAGATTTGCTCGGCACAAATGAGAGATGATGACTTCCTAGTTTACTGTCTGTGGAATTAGCAGTTGCTATTTATTCACAGCCTATGCATGAGTTAAGGTGGCTGTAGAAAGTCACAGTAAGGGTGTGACCATTTATTATATGGCTATTGTGTAAATTAAAAAAAAAAAATTAAAAAGGTGTTGGAAGTCTCAACTGGTACAAACCAATTTAATCTCCAAAGCGCAATATTGATTAACTCCACAGGAGGATCTGGCTTTCTCTTGCCAGAATCATTCATTAACTGATTAAAAATCAGCGGCAGGGAAAATAAAATAAGAGGATCAATGGAAGGCCCTTGTGTTATGAGGTGCTGCTCGCTATCACATAAGGGTGTCAGAGGGGGGCACAAGGAAGGACTTGTGAAATCCAACCCCATGGATCTTTCTGCCTCTCCCCCCCATTCCGACGCTGGGTCTCTGCGACATTTCTGCCAAGTTTGCAATGTAGATCTGAAGCACCGCTGTGCGTTCCACAGTTGGCATAATTGTGCCCCATCTTGTGCCCCTTTCAGAAGCACAGTCCTCTCTCGAAACAGCATAATGCTGAGCGAAAACATCATGGCGTGTGGCCGGCACAATTGGCTTTGCGCATCCAGCTTGTTGCTTCTTTCCCCATGGATTCCACAGATAGCATTCTTAAACACATTGCCAAGCTTTGGCTGGGAATATGGACTTGCTTTTAGACACTGTCTACTGCCCAAGTTCTTCCCTGGCATGGATCTAAATCCAAGCTGCAGAAGAATTCAATTCCTCCATTCAACTCCACATCAACCCCACATGAGCCTCCAGCGCTCTTTTGCCCCACAGCTGTGCACTGACCCACTCGTCTGGCAGGAGAGAGGGTCTTTTTTTCTCTCAGTTCTTCTCTCCACCTGGTTCTCAGGTATAGCTACAGCATGATCCAGCCACCAGGAGCACTGGGAAATGTAGTTCCCACCAGGAAACGTAGGTGGGCTTGGGAAAATACCATTTCCCAGTGTTCCTGGTATCTCACTTGCTACCATAGCAGTTCCAGGGTAGCAGGGGTAGAGACAAATCTCTCTCCATTCTTGCTGCTGGACCCAGAGTCACAGCTGTGACAAGAGCAGCAGTTACAAGTGGCAGGTAAGGGTAAAGGGTGGGGGTTAGAGGTTGACCAGTGGGTAGATCGGAGATAAAAGCTTGCTTGGACACAAGGTAATGTGTTGGATTGGTCACAAGAGATGGGTGAAAGATTAGATCACATCAGAGCCCCTGTTGGGGTATGAAGCAGCCCAATTTAATTAGCAATTCTTTTGCATAAGGAAGTTATTTTTCCAATATGTTGGGGGGAAATGGCACAGGTTATTCCAAGCCAGTCTAAGAGTGCAGTGGTGAGTCTGGACTCAGTCTCTGCTACAAAGGTGGGAGAAATGGTAGCTGGAGAAGGGGAGGTTTTAGCTGGGTATTGCCAGATTATAAATGTAAACAGTCACTTTGCCTGGCTTGTTACCAGGGAAATGGGGTTAGCCATGAATTCACAAGATGAGCACTTGGCTAGGGAGTGTGCCTGCATGGCTTGCGCTGCTGACTTCAGAGAGGGAGACAGCACCTATCAGAAGGGAGACTGGGTAGCTGGCATTGCAGCTCTCTTGAAGGTGCTACCGGAGTAGCCCACAAGGGAGGAAGAGAACCCGGGTGGCTGTGAACACTTTGTCTTCCTTACGGGAATTGGAGGCACTTGTAAGGTAGCAAGAAAGGGCTGGGCGGGGAAGGGCTGGGAGAGGAATCCACAGGTCATCTAAGCAAGTTATTATCTCCCTTAGTTCCTTCTTCCCTGTTTGAGCTAGCATCCCCCAGGCCCTGCACACTGGCTCCTAATGCCACCCTCACAACAAGCACATGTGAACATGGGTTTGCGTTTTGCCCAATACTGACCTTGTATTTGACACAAGGGGTGGAAAATCAGAGATGTTTGCAATACATTTAAGCAGTGTAGCAGCAGGACACCATGCTTTTACAGCAGTTGTCGTTACGTTGTGAACCTGTTGTCATTATGTGGGTGACACTTACTATCCCAGCATGTGGTGGCCCCAAAATCATCCCTTCATCCCTCTCTCCTCCAGCCCTTTACTAGTACTAAACATACAAATACCTCTGAATGCCTGATATATGTCAATTACAATTGCAACATAGGTCTTTCAAAGTATATACATATACATACATATAGACCACAGTGGTTCACAGAGAGAAGAAAATCTTGCAGTAAAGTCCTTGCAGAGGAAATCAAAGCAAACCCTCAGTGTTACAAGAGAAAGAAATCTAGTGTGTAGTTAGAAGGAGTGCAAAGCACTAACAGCACAGAGTCCAAGTGGCCCCTCTCCCCATCAGAGCCATTCTGGGCGGGGTGGGGGGCAAAACTGAAGCAAAAGCAGGGAGGTGAATGCCTCTGTTTTGCCCCCTCCCCACTGCCCAGAATGGCTCTGAAAGGGAGGAAGTGGGGCCTCTTCCATGCTGTGGTGAGGCTCCCTGCAAAATGTAGTGCCCTTCTAGCTATGCCACTGAGCAAATCCCTCAAGGTCATGAGTGAAAATTTGTTCCCTACCCCAAATATGGCAATCAACAGGCTTATTAGCAATGATTTTTTTAATAAATCAGCTAATGGGAGTGAGGGTATCCACTGATCCAAGAACAGCAAACATACTGTAACTATATTTCAGGAAGAGAAACCTAAATGCAGGCGAGACTATGACAGACCTCGGAGCGTCAGTGTGGCTGCAGATAAAGGCCCTTGAACCAAGATGAAAGGAAAGGTGTTTAAAGATATGAAAGAAAACAGCCGTTTTGATGTTAAGCAGCATAACTTCACGAGAAGCAAAGCAGGCCAGACCAATCTGATCTCATTTTTCAAGAAGATAACTGGTTATTTAGGCCCCAGAAATGCAGACGATCCCAGCTGTTTAGATCATAGCAAAGTAGTATCTGATGCTTTGAATTCAGGCTTCTCCTGGGCAATCACCAGCATGTCTGTTACTCCCCGGTGCTCCCAGCACGGTCAGGGACCATGTTACCTCCCAACAGTAGCTGGTGATTTTATTGGACAGGTGATCACAAGAGGCACACTCCCTGGAAGGTTTTCAAAATCACTAAAATCAGAATTTGGAGGAACAATACTATCATGTTTTATATCAATCTATGCGTAATTTCATGCAGAATGCAATGAAACAAACCGCATTGAAATATGTGTGTTCTAACAAAAGATACAGCCCATAAACCAGTGGGGGCAGGGTGATGGTACATCACCACGCCCACCGCCTGGGGCGTTGCCCCGCCCACTGCATGGGGTGACGCACAGGCCTCCCAGACCGGGTGACGTGAATCCTAGTGACGCCATTGGGGTGCTGATTCCAAAAATGGCATCAGTTTTCCCCTATCATTTCTAGTCTTGGAAATATGGCATAGTCTCGTTAGTGAATGGTTCAAGGAGCTTCCTCATGAGGAGGCCTATGCTATGGCCATTTTTGGAATCAGCAACCCAAATTCACAAAAAAAAACACCATAAATTTTGATAAAATGTTTTTCTGACCCTCAGTTTTGCAAGTCTTTGATATAGATTAAAGATCGTCCTGAACTATTTTTTTGCCAATGGCAAAGAGTGGTTAACTTGATAACTGTAGGCACTGTGTATTTTAGTGCATTTTACATTAGAACAGTGTTTCTCAAGCTGTGGGTCGGGACCCACTAGACGCTATGCCAGAACCACCATTCAGAGCGTGATACCATAGTCTTTTGAGTCTGAAGGTTGCCAACTAAGGATCACAAGAGGGGTGGTGGAGGGCGAATAGTCCCTAACCTTCATGTTTTGACGCCAACTTCAGACTCAGAACCCAATCCCAATGTAGTCTTTGGTCCATGCAGCATCAGCAGACGTGTGGCACCTGGAGAGCAAGCAGTACTGGTGGGACGTCCTGCACCACCCCACTGACACTGCATTCAAGGCTTCCGCTCAACAGAGCAGGTATGGTAGGGTAGAACGCAGGTGGGGAGGGGGCATTTCTGGATGGGGGAGGATGCAAAGAGAGTGCAGTTCAGGTCCAGGAGGGAACAGGATTGGTGGAGAAGGTCTCCATCATATCCTATCGTCCCTCCCTGGCTTGGGAGCCTTACACAGACTTGTGCCTACTATTTATCAGATTTTAGAAATGGGCTTATCAGAATGCCAGGTGCAAGGGAGGGCACCAGGATGCAGGTCTCATGTTCTCGTGTGTGCTCCCTGAGGCATTTGGTGGACCACTGTGAGATACAGGAAGCTGGACTAGATGGGCCTATGGCCTGATCCAGTGGGGCTGTGCTTATGTTCTTAACTACAATTCCCAGGAAGCCTTGCAGGTCTCTTGTTACCTGGTGTGCTCCCTGGTGCATTTGGTGGGCCGCTGTGAGATACAGGAAGCTGGACTAGATGGGCCTATGGCCTGATCCAGTGGGGCTGTTCTTATGTTTTTAACTACAATTCCCAGGAAGCCTTGCAGGTCTCTTGTTACATGGTGTGCTCCCTGGGGCATTTGGTGGGCCTCTGTGAGATATAGGAAGCTGGACTAGATGGGCCTATGGCCTGATCCAGTGGGGCTGTTGTTGTGTTCACAGATCCGCGTAGCCCCATATGGCAGGCTGGAGCATTACTTGGTGTTAGAGGATAAATATCCGCTTATCCTGAGGATACCTCCAGCCTACTCCAAAGCTGCATTGGATGCAGTGAGGGTCATGTGGCCCCATTCACCAGCATAATTTAGGATTGGGCTGTGAGTCTCCTGTTTTGCTGATTGCAGTTTCTTTTATTATTATCGTTAAAGGAAAACAAACCAGATTAAAAATGGCTACCCTGGTTGTCCCTCACTTGACTTCAAAGTTCCCTTAACAGGAAGGTGAGTCATTAGTTTCTGATGCCATAATTGTCTGATCTCGGAAGCTAAGCAGAGTCAGGCCTGGTTAGTACTTGGATGGGAGACCGTCTGGGAATACCGGGTGCTGTAGGCTTATACCATGATCTCGGAAGCTAAGCAGGGTCAGGCCTGGTTAGTACTTGGATGGGAGACCGCCTGGGAATATCTGGTGCTGTAGGCTTATACCATGATCTCGGAAGCTAAGCAGAGTCAGGCCTGGTTAGTACTTGGATGGGAGACCGTCTGGGAATACCGGGTGCTGTAGGCTTATACCATGATCTCGGAAGCTAAGCAGAGTCAGGCCTGGTTAGTACTTGGATGGGAGACCGCCAGGGAATACCGGGTGCTGTAGGCTTCTACCATAGTCTTTCGAGACTGAAGGTTGCCAACCAATTGAAAACAACTCACCACCCAATCACCGCAATTAAGTTGTCTGCGGGACTGAAAAGCATCCAGGTCATTGGATCGATGGGGTGACCTATTTAGGCTTGCAGCGGCTGCTGCACACCTAAGGTTTGCAAGCAGAGTGGGGTGCTGAAGTTCTAGTGGCCAAGAAGGGGTGCAGGTAAATTGTAGTTGTAGTGGAATTTATACACCCAGAGCCGGCCTTAGGAACTGCAGGGCCTAACTGGAAAGACCCCTCTAATTTTGCAGGGCCCCCTCTATTCATTTTTTTTTTTAGCTCTCAGTTTGAATGGACCCAGACCAAGAAAAAAAATTCTGTTTGATACTTCGGTGCAGATGCACACTGTACCTTTAGTGGTATAGTGCGTGCCCAACCCACAGTGCTCCCCGACTCTTGCCCACCGCTGCCCCATCCGCAGTAGCCCACCCTGGAGTGAAATGGGGAGAGGATGGTGTTGGGAACTGCGAGGGCAAGGAAAGGGTGAGAAGCGCATGCTTCCACCTGCATGGCACCGATTTCAGGCCAATTGGAAGCAGCAGGGAGTGGAAGGGCAGCGCATGGCCCCACATGCGCAGGGCCCAATTGGATTAAATTGCCCCAATTGCCGAAAAGCCGGTCCTATATATACCAGCTTTCAACAAAAAAAGTTCACCAAATCTATTATTTTTCCTGCAGGTTTTACATATAGCTAGAAGTTGTCAAGGCCACATGTGACAGCTCTCCCTCTATACATAGACCTGCACTCTGCTTTGTGAAAGAGACGCCACACACGTTCCCAGAAATCCCTCCTCCGCCCACATCCTGCCCCAGCCCCTGCGGTCTGGAGATTAGTGCTCACAGACGCCGGCTTTCATTTTGGTCGCTAATTGTTCCGTTTGTTTGCTTTGGGTTGGGGACCTGAGCAGAACCCCAAACGGAGGCGTCTCGCCAGAGAGACGCTTTAACTGGCACACGCTTCCAAGCTCATGTCTTCTCTGAGGCACCGGCAAAAAAGGCCCCGGAGGGAGATGGGCTGCTTTGTCTCCCCTGCACATTTTTGTCATTAATAACTTCAATCAAAACCCAAACCAAATGAGAAGGGGAGGGAAAAAAAGCCCTCTCCTCTGAGATGAAAGTTGAATTTTCTGCTTTCAGTGGCAGGGGGTACAGTTGCTAAAGCTTCCTTTGACAAAAGAGGCTTAATTGGGCAGCTGAGGAATGGGAGACAAGAGTTAGAAGTGAGCATGAGAAAGGTAAAATAAAGCATTCAGATTTCACGTATTGCTTTGGCCTGGAGACACGCATGCACAGGGTAAGACCATGGGTCAAATCAAAGGTTCAGAGGTCCACTCAGCATCTTGGCAACAGAACTCCAGAAAGCCCATCGGCAGAATATGAAAGTGTCACCAGGACCCAACCCAGGTGGCAGGGAACAGCTGGGAACAGGAAGACACGTGGGCCAGAAGGGTGGGGTTAGGCAGACCTGAGGTAAGCCTCATAAGGGAGCTGGAGGGGGAAGAAGGAGGTCATTCCTCTCCAGAGTGGTGGAAGGCCAGAGGGAAGCCAGTGGGAGAAGGCGATCTAGGCCAAAGGAAAAGGCCTCCTTAGGAAGAGGGCTACGGGCATCTCTGGAGAGAGGAGTCCTGGGTAGAGACCTCCCTGCCCCCGGGCCTGCCCAGACCTAGAGAGCATACCTTGGAGAAAGGTGGTTGTTGAGAGGGACGCTCGACGCCAACCACAACCCAGGGGGACTAAGGAAGAAGGGAGCAAACAGCAAGGTACCGTGGGCCCTCCCAAGGCCAGCCAGCCTGACCCCAGACTGCCGGGACAGTGCCCTCCAGAGCCTGGGCACAGGGCTGAGGGACTCGGGCCGGGAGGCCAGGACTACAAGCTCCAAAGAACCGGAAGGCCCAGAGCCTGAGCTGCTCCGACGACGACGACACCAGTCAGCCTAGACTGAGGGGGGCCATGAACTAACAAGCCCCCATAAATGTAAAGAGGTTGACTCAATTAAACCGCTTGTGTAAAGCTGCCCTACCCGCGTCCCGTGCGTTAATTCACCACCGACCACTGCGCCTAGACCGGGTAAGCCCCTCGCGCTCAGTACAGACCCCAAGGCAGGGGCCTCCTCCCGCCATGGACGTTACAGAAGGCGACAACTCTCTCTTGCTGTTGCTGCCCAGCAAACTGGTATTCAGTGGCAGAGACACTCTAAAGGTGGATGGACTATATAGCCATCATGACCAATGGCCACTGATAGACTTAGGGCACAATCCTAACCTGCTTTCCAGCACCGACATTAAAGCAATGCAATGCCGAAGTAAGGGAACAAACGTCGCCTTACCTTGAGGAGGCCTCTGTGACTGCCCCCCAACTGCAGGATGCAGCACATGCCCGCCAGTGGCACAGCTATGCCAGTGCTGGAAAGTGGGTTAGAATTGCGCCCCCCTCCCAGTCTCCATGAATTTAAACCAATCCCCTTCTAAAACCATCTAAACTAATCGTTAAACACCAGGTTGTCCATGGCGAAACGACTGCCACCCAGGCCAGGTGATATCTGACCCTGGATCAATGTGCTGGTCTGGCATGCATTATCAAAATGTGCCTCAGTGAGGCTGGATTCTTCCCCAACAGTGGCCTCCATATTTTCAGGTGCCGCATTAACCGTAGTTCAATGGATGGCAAAGCAGAGTAGTTGTGAGATATGGTCTTCCTTCCCAGATACCCCATCCACCGATCAGCCAATTCTGAGCTCCTGTACTTGAGTTCCTGAGACAGGACTGGGATTCTGTTAGTGTAGGTTTCCACCTTTCAGCTGAGAAGCTTCCTTTGATATGACGAAAGTGGTTTTGCAGGTGACACTGAGGACAATGCTTATTGTCTTGAGGGACTTCAACATCCCTGTTGTCTGATGCTCAGGAGTTCATTGCCACCATGGTAACGATGGATATAGTTATCTAGGCCAACACATGGCACAGAATGCATGATTGATTTGGTTGGCTGGACAGGATGGAATGAGGGTGATCTATGAATGAGGAAACCTCATTGTACTGCTCATTCCATTCCTTTGTTTAGGCCAACAATGAATGTGCATTGAGTCACACTGAATTCAGCTGAACACAGGTAAGCATTCATATGCTAGCTACTGTGTGATGGTGATGGAGAACATAAATATTTTTCTGTACAGTGAACAGTGGTGGCTAGAGGTGCTTTTCCTAACAGCGCAATCTTATGTGTGTCTACTCTGAAGGAAGTCCCATTGACTTTAATGAGACATGCTCCCAGGTAAGCATACAGTAAGATTGTAGCGGGGCAGTCCAATTTTATTAAGGGCTCACAGTGGCTGATCTGGTGATCTGCCACTGTAAGTCCTGGACGGACAGCACAAAAGCTGTGGGGCTGTCGTGCATTCCGAGGCCACCAATGTGAACATCTGGTGGTCCTATGCACATGGCTGCAGCTTGCAGATGACCAGTATTTTTGACCACCACTGGCCAAAGTTTTTAAAATCTTGGTATTTTAGAATAATGCCGTCATGTTCTATATCAATCGATGCGCAATTTCATGCGGAATGCAGTTAAACAAACTATGTCGCAATATCTCTCAAAAGTTATAGCCTGAAACAAGCAGGGGCGTGGCGATGGTACATCACTACACCCGTGGCCCAGGGCGCTGCCCCGCCCACTTGCATGGGAGGAGGTCCAGTATGGGGGTGATGCGCTGGCCTCCCACACTGGGTGACACAAACCCTAGGAACGCCACTGCACAGTGGTCACTATGCCCATGTAAATTGTGCCGTTAGGAGTGTAACAGGTTAAATCTCTCTCTCTCTCTCTCTCTCTCTCTCTCTCTCTCTCTCTCTCTTGTGATCTGTGAGTGCTTTCCCTCCACACACATGCGCATTGTACATACACAATGTACAATGTACAGCCACAGTGACCTGATCAGGAAGAGCGTATCGGAGATAGAACATGACCAAAACAGAGGACGTTCCAGGAGGAAGATCAAAGCTTGGCTCTGCTGCAACCAAGGCCAGAGGGCCTGGGTAAATGAGACTCGGTGTGACATTTTCGAGAAGAGTGTGAACAAGCAAAGGAACTGTCAGATACAGGTAGAAGAACTAAAATATCAGATAGACCAAAGAGACCAGAGTGGAGTTAATTTCATATATTGCTTTGAACTTCACCTGCAATTGAAGTTCCCAAGTGGAGCCTTTCTTTTCTCTTCTCCGCCACCACTGAATCTAGCACTGAGACCGTGACTTCCAACTTTAAGTTAAAAGTTAATGTTCCATTCAACCATTTTCCCCTTAACGTAAAAACACAAGAGGATTAAGGCATTAAGACAGATTATTTTATTTCCATTTTCATGCCCGTCGTGTATTTTTTTTCTTTTTTCCTTTGAGCGGAGATTGAAAGCTACACTATCAAAAGAGAATTGAGCCTGAATAAAACGCCGGGAATGGTTTTCTCTTAAACGTACATTAAGGAGGGAAGGAATACAAGCAGCTCCGTTAGTGAGATGTGACGGTTTCCTTTGTCATTCTTTTTTTTGTCCCCTTTACAAATAATGAAAGACTGTTTATTAAAACATGGGAGGGAAGCACAGCCTTATTCAAAGAGAGACCCAAAGTGCTTTGTGCGAGAAACAAACAAAGAGACGGCATTTTAAAGCAGACTCCAGGGCATTCCCAAAAATAAAAATAAAATAAAAAATCCAATTGCACTCAAAGGCCTGGAAAAGAAAGGTTTATGTGGGGCCGAATGAATATTTAATGCTGAACGTTTTCAGCGCAAAAAGGGTTTTTTTTTTCCAAGGAAGGGGGCCAAAACCTCCCCTTCACCTTTTCAATTTCATGCCACTTTGCTAATGCTCACAGCCATGATCAGTTGGCGCATTTTACCCTTTTTTCCTGCATTTTCTGCCTTGGCCCTAAAGAAGAAGATTAAACTAAAGATCTGTCACGTCCCGTATCCTCTTTCTGACTGTGCCCAACCAGGTGCTTCTAGGATGGCCGTAGCAGGACACCAAGGCAAAACTCTTCCCTTGCTCATTGCTGGGCCCAGCTCAGAGCATCAGAGACTCCCTCTGAACCTGGGACTAGTAGGCACGGATGCACCTGCCTACACTCAAAAATGTGTCTAGTCCCATCAAAGATAGTGGCCTTTATCACATTTGGAGGTAGCAAATGCCATAAGTGTAGGATACGTTGCATGGAAAAAAAATATTATCTCTGTTCCGCATCACAGGTGACGCAAGGGGATCAGGGATGTGCGGTGGGTGGGGAGGCAGGTGAGGCAGAGTCTCCCCACCGGAGTCCTTCGGAAAGCACTTCTGCTGTGGGAGGCGCACAAGCACTTTCAACCCATGCGCAAAACGTGTGGGAGAAAGGTGGAGGGAACTTGGTATGTTCACCCTGGAGAAGAGAAGGCTGAGAGGGGATATGATAGCACTCCTCAAGTACCTGAAGGGCTGTCATAAGGAAGAAGGGACAAATCATGTGTTCTCAACTACGTCTCTAGGTTGAACTAGAACCAATGGGTGCAAACTGCAAAAGAAGAGATTCTGATTGGACATCATGAAAAAATGATTCGACAGGGCGGTTCGGCAGTGGAACAGATTGCCAAGGGAGGTGGTGAATTCTCCCTCACTGGCCGTCTTCAAGTAGAGGCTTGAGAACAGACAAAAGAAAATATTTCTTTACTCAGCGTGTGGTTGGTCTATGGAACTCCTTGCCACAGGATGTGGTGATGGCGTCTGGCCTGGACGCCTTTAAAAGGGGCTTGGACAAGTTTCTGGAGGAAAAATCCATTACGGGGTACAAGCCATGATGTGTATGCGCAACCTCCTGATTTTAGAAATGGGCTATGTCAGAATGCCAGTGCAAGGGAGGGCACCAGGATGAGATCTCTTGATATCTGGTGTGCTCCCTGGGGCATTTGGTGGGCCGCTGTGAGATACAGGAAGATGGACTAGATGGGCCTCTGGCCTGATCCAGTGGGGCTATTCTTATGTTCTTAACTACGATTCCCAGGAAGCCTTGCAGGTCTCTTGTTATCTGGTGTGCTCCCTGGGGCATTTGGTGGGCCACTGTGAGATACAGGAAGCTGGACTAGATGGGTCTATGGCCTGATCCAGTGGGGCTGTTCTTATGTTCTTAACTACAATTCCCAGGAAGGTTTCAGGTCTCTTGTTATCTGGTGTGCTCCCTGGGGCATTTGGTGGGCCGCTGTGAGATACAGGAAGCTGGACTAGATGGGTCTATGGCCTGATCCAGTGGGGCGGTTCTTATGGAGATGCTCTAGAAGGATTTCCTGCTATGGGCAGTGGGTTGGACTAGATGACCTCTTAGACCCCTTCCAACTCTATGATTCTACGATTCTATGATTTTCTAGTGGGCCATCCTTTTATTTTATTTTAACACAGAAGCCATCATGACAGTGCTGTTCTAAACAGCTGGGGGGGAAAGAAAAAATGACCACCCCCAGCTGGCAGACAGTGAAAGCTGAACCTTAAAAGCCACCCTATTTATTCCCCAGAATATTGACTGGGTTTCAGCTCTCCTTTCATCCCTCAATATGCTCACCCCTCCCAGCAAAAAAAAAAAACAGAAAAACTTCTCAAGAAAACAGTACACAGAACACCTTTTTTTTTAAAAAAGAAGAAATCAGAAGGCAAATGGTATGTGTAAAAGTTGACGAGCAAAGAATTGCCAAGAGGTATGTTTGCTGTTTTTAATTATCATTTTAACACGGGAGACTGGGTCCTGGTTTGGCGCGGGAAGAAAGCTGGCTCCAGACTCTCCGTCAATTCCCCTCCTCTGGGTGCCGTGCCTCGCCTGCAGCGGTTTAATAAAGAGGCTCAGCTTTATCTCCTCTTTCCCCTCCACAATGTGCATTGTTATTGCCAAGCTCCTGATAAACAGAAGCTTTGTCTCAGGCGGCAGAAGAGTTGCGCATGAGATGGTGGGCAGGGAGAAAGTTTGGTGGGGAGGGGGGGGGACTCTGTTTGAAAAGCTCCAAGTGATTCATCATAGGCTGTTGCCCCCTCCCTTTCAACTTCTTTTTAGGTTCTATTATAGCATGCTCTTGACTAATCCCCCTGAAGGGTTGTAATTTGTAAGCGAGTTGAAGAGAACAATATTATTTTACAGCTAAAACAATGTAGCATTAAAAAATAATATCCACAAATACATACAGGGCAGATCCTGTGGAATTCAACAGATAAAAATTCAATTTGATGAAATTAATTATACTCTGAAGACAAGGATATTTTTTTTTTCCTTTTCTTCTGTCTTCTGGGAGGATCTGGAGAGATGTACACAATGAACAATTGAGTTATGGAACCCAATGCTGGATGGGATAGGGACAGCCTGGAGCTTGGACAAAAACGGGACCAATCCATGGAGGTAGAGAAGCAGGGCCAACCCATCCATGAGACTGAGGGCCCACTCCAAATTCTGCACCTGGATTCCAAAAGAAAGAGGAAGACACTTCCACCCTCTTTCCCTCATCCTCTTTGAATCCAGGAGGAGGAGAAGAAGGTGAATCCAGGAGAAGGTGAATCCAGGAGAAGGAGAATCCAGGTGCAGGAGGAGAAGCAACAGGGGCAGGGTTGGTGGGCCAGCAGGAAAGAAGACTTGGTATTTGGTGCACCACCTCAGGCACCAGGTCTTGGTCTGGTCCTGTGCGAAGGTCTATCCATCAGTGGCAATTTGCCACCATTACTAAGAACATAAGAACAGCCCCACTGGATCAGGCCATAGGCCCATCTAGTCCAGCTTCCTGTATCTCACAGCAGCCCACCAAATGCCCCAGGGAGCACACCAGATAACAAGAGACCTCATCCTGGTGCCCTCCCTTGCATCTGGCATTCTGACATAACCCATTTCTAAAATCAGGAGGTTGCACATACACATCATGGCTTGTACCCTATAATGGATTTTTCCTCCAGAAACTTGTCCAATCCCCTTTTAAAGGTGTCTAGGCTAGACGCCAGCACCACATCCTGTGGCAAGGAGTTCCATAGACCGACCACACGCTGAGTAAAGAAATATTTTCTTTTGTCTGTCCTAACCCGCCCAACACTCAATTTTAGTGGATGTCCCCTGGTTCTGGTATTATGTGAGAGTGTAAAGAGCATCTCCCTATCCACTCTGTCCATTCCCTGCATAATTTTGTATGTCTCAATTATGTCCCCCCTCAAGCGTCTCTTTTCTAGGCTGAAGAGGCCCAAACGCTGTAGCCTTTCCTCATAAGGAAGGTGCTCCAGCCCCGTAATCATCTTAGTCGCTCTCTTTTGCACCTTCTCCATTTCCACTATGTCTTTTTTTGAGATGCGGCGACCAGAACTGGACACAATACTCCAGGTGTGGCCTTACCATAGATTTGTACAACGGCATTATAATACTAGCCGTTTTGTTCTCAATACCCTTCCTAATGATCCCAAGCATAGAATTGGCCTTCTTCACTGCTGCCGCACATTGGGTCGACACTTTCATCGACCTGTTCACCACCACCCCAAGATCTCTCTCCTGATCTGTCACAGACAGCTCAGAACCCATCAGCCTATATCTAAAGTTTTGATTTTTTGCCCCAATGTGCATGACTTTACACTTACTGACATTGAAGCGCATCTGCCATTTTGCTGCCCATTCTGCCAGTCTGGAGAGATCCTTCTGGAGCTCCTCACAATCACTTCTGGTCTTTACCACTCGGAAAAGTTTGGTGTCGTCTGCAAACTTAGCCACTTCACTGCTCAACCCTGTCTCCAGGTCATTTATGAAGAGGTTGAAAAGCACCGGTCCCAGGACAGATCCTTGGGGCACACCGCTTTTCACCTCTCTCCATTGTGAAAATTGCCCATTGACACCCACTCTCTGCTTCCTGGCCTCCAACCAGTTCTCAATCCACGAGAGGACCTGTCCTCTAATTCCCTGACTGTGGAGTTTTTTCAGTAGCCTTTGGTGAGGGACCGTGTCAAACGCCTTCTGAAAGTCCAGATATATAATGTCCATGGGTTCTCCCGCATCCACATGCCTGTTGACCTTTTCAAAGAATTCTATAAGGTTCGTGAGGCAAATGGAACAAGTGCAGGGGATAACAGTTGGTGGGGGGAAGGCAAAGAAAATATTTATTTAATCAGTGTAAAATTATTGTGTAATTAAGTGGTGAAACTCCTCACTGCAGGGTGTGGTGCTGGCAACTGGCTTAGATGCCTTTAAAATGGAATTGGACCAATTTCTGGAGAAGTCCATCACAGGTTACAAGCTATGATAGGTACGTGCAACCTCCTGGTTTTAGAAGTAGCCTGTCTCTGACTGCCAGATGCAGGGGAGTGGCAACAAGATGCAGGTGTCTCATGTGCTCCCTGGGGCATCTGGTGGGCCGCTGTGAGATACAGGAAGCTGGACTTGATGGGCTCTTTGCCTGATCCAGCGGAGCTGTTCTTATGCTCAAAAAGTGGGGGAAATTCCTTGTCTTTCTGCTGTGTAGTCAGTGTGGAGAGAGTTCGGTTGTGTTCAACGTGGGGAGAAATCCTCTCTGTAATTGAAGCCCTGAAGTCTCTCCCTATGCTTATGTTTGTAAGCTGCCCCGAGCATTTTAACAAAATTGAAAAAGGGGGTAAAAATCAGGAGGGAGGGAGGGAGGGAGGGATGGATGGATAGATAGATAGATAGATAGATAGATAGATAGATAGATAGATAGATAGATAGATAGATAGATAGATGGATGGATGGATGGATGGATGGATGGATGGATGGATGGATAGATAGATAGATAGATAGATAGATAGATAGATAGATAGATAGATAGATAGATAGATAGATAGATAGATGGATGGATGGATGGATGGATGGATGGATGGATGGATGGAGGGGGTCACACAGCTTTCAAAAGGAGCTAGGCTACAAGCTATGCTACTTCCTGCCTCATCTCCTCCTATCTGACACATTCTTTACTTCCTGCCGGCAAGCAGGAGAAGGGGCTGCTTCCTCATTGTTATTAAATTGCTACAGGTTCTCTCTGAGCATCCCAGTGAGCGCACTTCATTTGTTATACGTGCATTTTTATCTTGACTTGGCCGGAGGCTCTCTCTTCCTGTCAGATCCCGACGCCAAGGCCCAGCGTTCGACTTTGCGGGAAAACGGCCTCCGTGTCGGGGAGGCGTGCTGCTGGCAGGCTGCCTTAGAGGAGTCAGACAAAGTGGATAAAATCCCATCATATACACAGCAATCTAGGATGTTTCAGCCAATGTGTTTCGCACACGTAACTTAGAGCTAAACGTGGAACTCTTCTGCAGACAGAGTGGCCTCATTCTAGGTCCAGATTTGTAGGGCAGTGGGGGCGAGATCCCCACAGTGGGTCGATCACCTCCCTGCTATATGCCTCTGTATGCTCTGCCCCAAACCCCAGCCATTACCTCCACCCAAGTGGAGAGGGCAAATCAGTGACGAGACATCAGTGACTGCTGCCGTCTTTCCTCCTCTCGCATTTCTTGTGTCCACTGCAGTCCTCTCTCCTAAGAGGTTGAGTGAGTGGGTGGCAAACACATGAAAGAGCAGTCATATCCTGCAGCTGAGTTCTTCAGATCACATCGAAATGCAAGCAGAATCGGCAGACTTGTCTGGCAAAGGCAATTAAAACTTTGGCTGAACCTCTAGAGCAGTGATTTCCAGCCTTTTTTTTTGTCTCATGGCACACTTGACAAGGTACTAAAATTGTCAAGGCGCACCATCGTTGTGAACAATTGACAAGGCACACCTTGCTGTTGGTGGGGGCTCATATCCCCCAATGGTCCTATTCATAAAGGACCCTCCACCAAACTCCCACGGCACACCTGGGGACTGTTTGCGGCACACCAGTGTGCCATGGCACAGTGGTTAAAAATGTCTGCTCTAGAGAGCTGAGTGCGTCACCAAACTGTGTGGAGTGCAATTGGAATCCAATCCAATGCATGACACCCAATCTGTATGGCTGTGGCCCACTTAGCAGTCATTCTTCCCCAAGCATGTGAAACTGGGAATACCAGCTGCCTAAATCAAGCTGGGGGAGGAGCCAAGCAAGGACAGTCAGAGATGCTTCCTTTGGAGTCAGCTGGCAGGAGTGAGGTGAGGTGAAGTGGCATTCTGGGGAGGGGAACCCAAGGGCTGTCCTTCCTACCTGCGAACTGGTCAGTCCTTCTGGAGGAGGACCTTGGAGTCCATCTAGCCTCTCGTGTTAATGAAGTCCTGTGATATTCCCATGCTCCCTGACAGGTTGGACTATGCTGAACATCCACCTGACCAACCAGATAATGATTCCAGAGAGATGGAACTTCTGGGCAGTAAGGCTGTTTAGGTGGTCGGGGGAAGATAGTCCTATTCATATAGGTTCTCAGCTTAGACCTCTTCAAATTTTGTCTATTGTGGTCAGGAAGCCGATTTACTTTGAGCAAATAGCTGAAATGCAGCTGCACTATCTAGCCTGGTCCTTAAAGTATCCTTCTCCTACTCTGGATGTGAAACTCTGACCAGAGAAGTAGGGAGCAGCACCAGATATATTGGGGGGAAAAATCCCTGAATTTGAGAACATTCATTGTTGGGAACAGGTTCATATTACTTAATATAAATTCCTGTTTTTGTAAACCAATTGGGGCAAACAGTATTTCAGAATTCCTTACCCCCTGTTGTTAGCTTTAAGCTCTACCCAGCATTGGCTGAAGCTCCTGTACAGGAGGTCTGCAGGGATCTCCGAAACAAGGCCCATGTGAACTTCTCCTCAATTAGAATTTCCATGCCCCACAACCCAAGCTCTAATTAATTGCCGTTTGCTTGGAGTTGACCTCGTTCAGACACATCCAAAAGTTCTGAAAAGGGCACATTTAGATTCCATGTTACCCGCATGATGTTGATGAAGTTTCTAGCTGTAAGGTGATAAAGGTAAGCTTGAAAGCATGCAGGCAGTCTCTGGTGACATTTCAGAAAGCTCAGAACCAGGAAATGTGGGAAGCAAGCAGGATTTCCAATGGGCTTTGCCAATACCTGACAAAGCTCTTTTCTTCTTGCAGTGACTGGTGCTTAGTCCTTAGAAGACACTTACTAAGCATTGTTCCTCCTCGCACAGTGAAGGAGTCAGATTGCTTACCGCTGTTCCACCCAGTGGCATAGCAAGCAGGCAGTGGGGGCGGCCTGCCCCAGGTACCAGGCCAGAAGGGGTTCAGAAGAAGTCCATCCAAGATGGTGGCAGGGGGAGAAGCGGAACCAAGCTCTGCTCTGAGGCTGGTATGTAGAGAGCAGAGTCTACCTCCACTTCCTTGTGTTTCAGCTGCCTTGTAATCCAGCCACCACCCCTTCTCCTGACTCATGGATAGCCCCCAAAGGAGAGGGGGTGGCCAGATTTTGGGGGCACTGCCAACACGTCCTCCTCAGAAGTGGAACTCCGAAGTGATGACACAAGGTCACTGCCCCGGGCTCTGGGGCCTGTAGCAGGTATCAGCCTCTACATGTACAAGTACATGCCTCTACATGGAGCAGAGGGGCAGAACACAGGTGAGGTTTGGCTGTGAAACCATTTGACCCAAAGAGCAAGACCCTCTTTGCTGACCAGGTCTAGCAATGGGAGGTCCGTGCAGGACGCCAAAAGCTGTTTCATTTGGTTCAGGTAGCAAGTCTAACTGCAGCATCCATCTCCAATGTCAAGTGGGGGGATTCTCTCCCCCCCCCCCCACTTTGCTATGCAAGGAGAATCATTGCCCAGTGAGTGTGTGTACCCAGCCTAACAGAAGTGGCCTAAATTATTCAAAATAAGCAAATATATGCGCATTTACTCCATTTGTACAGATTTCAGAGCCCCACATTTCTTGGTTACCTTGGCATCTAATTTTCATATTTTTTTTTTGCACAAAACCTTCACAGTCCTGCCCTCTCCCAATCTCTGCAGTTGTCCTTCAGTGTTCAGCATCTTCCCCCCTCTCTCCTTTCTCTGATTGTTCATTAAGGTAATGCATTTAGCCCCCAGCCAATTAAAGCCACTGCTATAATTCTCTCCCATCCATACAAATTGCATTGGTGGATTCCAGAGAACGGGGTCTCATAAATCACCAGGCAGAACTATCATTGTGAACATTTCTCGTGGGCACCTGGACATAAATCCTCTGCCTTTGCGATTAAAATTCTGCCTCTAATCTTGCAGGGATTCCTTTTAGCTTCTCTTGAACAAGATAAATAAAATAATAAATACTTAGCAAAGCTCTCTCCCCTGTTCTTATTGCGGGGAAAGTAAAAAATAAGAAAGTGCTGAGGGTAAATCTATAGGGGATAAAAGGTGTGGGACCTTCAAAAAACCCAATCCAAGTTCTAAGACAGGGGTGTCAAACCCATTTCGTACAGCAGGCCAAATAGCTTTCATGGCTCCTGCTGAGGGCTGGTAGTGATGTCATGAAGCAGGAAGTGATGTCATGAAGCAGGTGATGACCAAAAATAAGCACTTTTTTCTCACTTTGGACCTCATTAGCTGCAACTGATAGAAAAGAAAAAAAAATGCAAATCTTGATCATATTTTCAAAATACAGGAGAGCCTAATTACTATGTGGGCCAGATAAAGAGCTTCCACAGGCCGTTTCTGGCCCGTGGGCCTTATGTTTGACTCTTATATTGTGAGAGCACAATGCTTCTTGCAGCAGTCAAGCCCAGCCTTAGGCATATCTACTCAGAAGTAAGTCCCATTATAGGCTGCAATCCTAACCACACTTTCCTGAGACTAAGCCCCATTAAACAAAATAGGACTTACTTCTGAGTAGACCTGGTTAGGCTTGTGCCCATAGTCAATTAGGTTAACTCTCAAGTAAATGTGGATAAAGCTTCTAGACCTGTGTGTGGGTGTAAATGGAAAATGCCTACACAAACAGAACTTGCTGGAATCCAAACCAGCAGGTAAGGTTTTCCACGAAACAAAAAGTGCTGGTGGACGCAGGGAAAACAGATTTGCAAATGGAATTTCTTCAAGACTTATTCCTGATGCTGCTGAAGAAAGCAAGTGTATTTCCTTCAGCTGCAGGAAGCAAGCCAGATTCAAATAAAACAATTTACTGCCACTGACCTAAATGTTTTCCTATACCGAAAGTTTCTTGAATTGCAAGTTGCCTATTAAACTCTCTGCCTAGTATGTTTTTGTTGATATATACATACCAACTCCTGGCCTCCAAATGGCCTTTATAGTTTACCCAGTCACTCATTCCAGAATTTACTGCCAACCTGATAGCATTTTTTAATTTAGTGAAGCAACACTGTAATGCAATCATGTCCCTAAAGAAAGATCAGTGCCATTATTTTCCTGGTGTTAAATTTCTCTAATGAAATAAATTCCAATTTACACTGCCTTTGTTATAATATATAACTCACTGTAGAGGGTAAATGTTCCAGCCGCCTGGCATAATGACATTCTAAGTTTCTGCCCACAAACGCAATCTCCGCTAATGGGATTCATAAGCGGGCTGTACAACTGGTGGAAACTGATCAGAGGCAAATTATGATGAAAAGATTTCTCTTTTGGTAGTGGGGAGGGCGTAGAAAAATCACAAACACATTAGGAACAGGATAACACTGGCTTAACCCAATGAATGCTCTTCCTTTTAATAAATATCTTCAAAAAGTGCCATCAGTATGAACACTGCTTGACAAAGCATACAAAGGGTGGGCCTTGCTCTAGGGCAGGGGTCTCCAAACCCCGACCCTGGGGCCAGATGCAGCCCACAGCGGACCTCTGTCCGGCCCGTGGCCAACCTCTTGTCCCTGAAAACCTCTGGCCCATTTGGTCAAACATAACTGGAACTATGCTCTGCTTGTGTCTGGAGGGTGTTCAAGGACCAGAGAGGTTAAATGAATGATCCCATTCATTCATTTATTCACTCACCTAAGTTCCATCTCTAATTTATTTAAATAAATTTTATATTTCAATTTTTTTTTCCGGCCCTCAACACCTTGCCAGATATTTGATGTGGCCCTCTGGCCAAAAAGTTTGGAGACCCCTACTCTAGGGGATGCAGAATCTAAACTTAGAGACCGAGAAGACAGCAGAAGAAGGGGAGGGGAGGCAGGGAAAACTGGGGAAGAATGGCTTGAGGTTAGATGTTTACTTTACAGCCCAATCCCATGCTGGGTTTATGGTGGAAGTTCGTGCAAGTCTAGGAGTGCTGGCAAAGCAGCAGCTCTGCTGTTCCACAGATTGCTGGTGCCAGCACAAATGCCCAGAGGTCATGTATGCTGAATGGCACCCATAGAACCCCCACTGTCCTTCACTGCTGCTGATACGTTGGAGGGGGGCAAAATGGGGGAGGATTGGGGGGCAGAATGGGGGAGGATCGGGGTCAGAATGGGGGAGGATCGGGGGCAGAATGGGGGAGGATTGGGGGCAAAATGGGGGAGGATCGGGGGACAGTTCAGTGTGGGTGGCAGACCAGGATGGTGGTGAGAGAGGTGGGAGGAGGACGATCTTAGTGGCAGCCACACACACCAAGATCGAATCTCCCTTTCGCTACCCTGAACTCCCCCCCCAAGTATCCTCGAACTTATGCCAGCTTAACAGATTCAGCACATCTGAGGAGACCCATTGGAGGCCAGGCAGGCTATGGGAAGGAAAGAATCAAAGATTTTTACTTACCTCTCCTGGGCCATCTGGTCTACTGCCCCATAGGATGCAGCACAATTTTCATCAACAACAACAACAGACCCAATTAATGTAAACCAGCCAAGTTAAATATATGTTCCACACTAAACCTTCTCAGGGTCCAAGAAAAATGAATTGCAAATGGAATTCGTCCAGTGGGCTTTGCCATTCCTAGTTCACATAGCACATAAACATTCACACTGAGCGAATCCCTAAGTAACGAAATCAATACTTCTGTGAACATCAGTGGTGTCACCAGCCCATCACCCCCCACGATGAACCTTCTCCCATACAGTGGACGGGCAATGCCCGGGGCAGTGGGCATGGTTATGTACCATCACCCCACCCACGGCTGGTTTTTTTGGCCATAACTTTTGATAGAATAGAGATATTTCAATGTGGTTTGTTTCATTGCATTCTTCATGAACTCACACATCGAATTATCTATAACATGATTATATTATTCAAAAATACCAAGATTTAAAAAATTTCGGCCAGTAGCGGTCTCACCCCCCTGCACACATCACTCGGAGAGGCCCGCATCCCCCAGCAACGCCACTGGTGTACATAGAATGTGAAGTTTCCAAATGCTAAGAAGGAATTGGGATTCTGATTTTGCAAATGCAGGTTATTATTTGCAAAAAAAATTTAATTACACCTTAATTAGTTATCTCAATTCTAAATTTCAAATGATTCAACAAAGATTCCCCCCCCCTTCCTTTCTCTGTTCACTTCTGAAATAAGGGCTTCAAGAACCACATTCTAATTGATGTAGAGGGACTTTTAACCCATTGAAAAGGTACTTTAGTAGCCTAGATAAGGGAAACAATAAAATTCAAGACTGTGACTAAAGGCTTTCTGGAGCTCTGCAATTCATCTTAGGTGTAGTAGGTGGTTTCCCCTAGAGTCTATTTTCTAATTTTACGGGTGAAGATTAGCACATTTGTCTAGAAATTTCCATCAAGGAGGCCATCCCAAGGCACTAAACATTTATGGCTCTGCAGTGAATAAGCTGTCCCTTGTGGCCACCCTTTAATTTGTCACTTCCGTAACTTATATTTATCCTTTGGCTTGATGTTCTAGGATACACTGACCTTTAGTAAACATGCTGTAACAAGATGCATGGCCACTAATACCCGGCACACCGGATGATCTAATTTCAATTAGACACCTTCCTATATCTTCTATCCCTGGCCGAGGGAGTCGATAAGACAGACCTTATAATTCACGCCATTCTCCAGCGAATGTCCATTAGGTTTCTCCACAAGACACAATATATGCTGTCCTCTAAAGAAGGTTGTGCTTCAGGGCTGAGTCTAACTAACTGGGAACCCAAGAAAGAATATGACTTCATCCAATTAAGGCATTAATTCACAGAGTGTGATGTATGGATGGAGGTAGGAAGCTGGTGGCCAATCTTCTTGGCAGTTATGCCACACTCCTAAATATGAGGCATGCCTCTCTTGTATATGTTACAAAGCATACTCATCTCCCCATGAATTGGTAGGCCTGACTGTGGCACCAGCTACTACTGAAATTCTTCCCTTCCTGTCCCTGTCGTGGGCTACTCCCCACTCTGTTCCACCCCAATCCTCCCCCAAACCACCTCCGCCACTGACCTACTGGCTCTAGCAGAGGATAGGTAAAGTTCTGTGGGTCCAGTGGTGCCTATCCATGACCTCTAGCCATTTGTACTGGCATGTGCAGCCTGCAGAACAATGGAGAAACTTTTGTGCTGTCGTTCTGGGACTTTAGGTGGTGGATCAAGTCATAAGGTCCTGATGGGATTGGGCTGTAAAAGGCACTTAGTATGTTCCAGAAAGGAACCTTTTGAGTTCTTACTTTGTATGTGGTTGGTGATAACAATTGTAGGGATGAAGGACCTTCTTGGACAATGCAGCTAAAGGTCCCCCCCCCCGTACATTCAAAGTTTCAAAACTATAATGTACTCTAACTTCATTAAACATAAACCGAATGCCTTTTGATTAGGTTCAGTTGGATACAACTGGATTTCTCCAATGTACTCATATGTATAACATACTGTGGGAGAGTATTGTGACCCAGAAGGCAGCACAGCTGAGTTGCTTGGCATCCTTCCTAATGGGAATGTACACGAGGCAAGTTGACTTTTGCACATTCAAACCCTAAGGATACAACTGACCTCCAGAACAAATACTAGCAGTATTTTAAGCTCAAGTGTATGTGTATATATATACACACATCCAGCTTAACGGAGAGTTACATTACAGGCCACTCACAACCATCTTCTCAAGGTTACGCTACTTTTCACAACTTCTATCCAAATAGGATAAA